>NC_056731.1:1773785094-1774085094 GCF_019279795.1 Protopterus annectens
TCTGCTTATGTGCTACAGCCATTGTTAAATTTTGTTTATTAGTTTTGAGTTATCTAGCTTTGTTACCAATCATTCCCTTTGCTAGAGTTAATCTTTTATAACTAATTTTGAATATACAGAGTATTGCTTCATGAAGCTTAATAAACAGCGGGAAAACAGATGGAGAGTTAGCACATGCTTTGTTAAATCTTCACTTAAGCATTGCTTCCTCACAAGCCCATTTAAATCGTTTAAGTGATCTCCTTTCACGTCATCTGTATTCTGCTCTACAGTACACCACAGAACTTCACAATAATTATCAGTTAACACCATCACAAACTGTTCTCCAACCAGTTATCCACCATTCCCTCAGTCCCTCTGTCTTCCAGCAACATCCCGATATCTCATCTGTAACCCCTGAAGTCACTAAGCAGTGTATTGTCATCTTCACTATATATATAACACACTCCATAGTTCATTTCTGCCCAGACTGCACTTCAACATCTAAAAAAAAAGATCATGGCATTTCAGCATTTACACCAGTCATCTCTCACTGTTTATCCCATGAAACATCCAACTTATCCAAATCCCCTACATTTCCATCCCCCATCATCCCCACAGCATTGCAGATTGCATCACAGTGGTACACAATTATGAACCTCAGAACACCCCGATGTTCTTCACATACAAGTGAAAACACCAAAACAATACATGCCATGAATATAGATGACCGCCATTTGTAACATCAAGTAGATTCACTCACCCCATCCAACAAGTGAATGCAGCACCCGTGAGCCTCGACAATCGTACCTTCATTTGAGTGGGAAAAAAAAAAAAAAGCAAGTGGGAAATGAAAAAATTAATAACAGCCTCCTCCAAGCAAGCTACACATATGCACAAGATCCAATGACTCAAGACCACAACTGAGAAAGGCTCACTTAGAATCAGCTCATAAAATCCAAATTCCTGCCTCCAGTGATTTTCATCATGTTGCTAATACACATACATCCAGGATAAGTAACGGAACTGTCCAGATCATTGTATACTACTGCCAGAAAGCTCCGTTTTCACTTTCTGGCCATTGAGTTACTACCAAAACTATTTTGCTTGTCTTTTGAATAGGTTCATGATGTAATACAGCCAGACATATGTACAAAATGGCTAACATCATGTAAATGAAAATGAAAAGAGCTGAGGAAAAGAGAAACAACAAAAACAAATCCGTTCCCCTCACCGCTCCACTCAGATTCATTCAAAGTGAGTGAGCACCCATAACTGGCACTACAGCAAGCCAATTGTCAATCCCGATAGTAAAGCTTTTCACCTACTCTACTTATATCTATCTTTACAAGTTCTAAACATGCATATCCAAGCTCTCAACCACAGCAGCATCATTTTTCATCATATAAGAGAGTGAAATAATAACAAATCACTCAAACTAATCTCTTATATTGAAAATAATCACATATTTAGTTGTCTAGTGAAACTCTGCATTGTAGTGTGCAAACATATAATAATAAATTAAAAGTAGATGTATTAAATAGAATTACATTTTAATGCACACTTTTTTGATGTATTAATGTGTTTTGCGTTTATTTTTTTTTTATTTTTTCACACTTCTATAAAATGAAGACTGAGCCATATACAAATGAAATAAGACCTGAAAGAGAAAATAAGTATATGTATATATATATATATATATATATATATATATAAATTTAAACAAGGAGTCAGTTTTCCTTTAATTTCTTCTTCTTTTCTACATTTTTCCATCCATTTCATTATGTCATTCTTTTCAGGGAGCTGGTATTCCATTCTATTTCTTCAGATTGTTCAATTTATTTATTTGGGGATTTTATAAAGGTTAATGCAGAATCCAAGTCCTTGAAATTTTTTCTCTCATCAGGAAGAAATATTCTTTCTGGAAAAAGTAAATGGACTTTGATCTGCTTATTTTTTAGTTCTTTGATTTAATGGCAAAAAAAAATTATTTTTGAAATTACGGTCTAAGAATAGTCATTGTCAAACCTTACTGTCCTTTCATTTAATTTGATTGGAGATTTTGCCCATGCAGTTTTACGAATTAGTTCTTTGTCTTGTGAAGAGAAGAATTTAACTATGACATAACTTGGAGCAGTGTTTTTGCCAGATGAAGGCATAACAGTAGGGGACCTATGTGCTTTCTCAATCCCATATGACATAGCTTCAGGCAGTTCAAGTGTACAAGAAAGCTAAGATGTCAAGAAACTAATTAGATTATTACCTTCAATTTTCTCCGGTAGACCAACAATGCGAATATTATTTTTTCGATATCTGTTTTCCATATCATCTATTTTATTTGATGAGTGAATTCTGTTTTAATAAAGTCACTGTTGTTTTCTTCTTCTGACAATCTTTTTTTCTACATCATTCAGAACATCTTCTTTTCTTGTTATTTGTAATGTCTGTTGGTTGAGAGTCTCCTAGATTTGTTCCATCTATTTTGTACTCTTGTCTTTTAAGTTATCTATCTTGATATCCATTTTGTCGATTTTGTTGACAACTCTTGTATATTAGTCAAAACCATTTGAAGCTCCTTCTTGAGTAAAGTGTCTTGAAGGTTTGCCTTAGAGTAACTCATCTTGTCTGAAGAAATATCTTCCAATTAGTTGTTTGGCAGGAAAACATAGAAATCATTGAATCATTTTTATATATTATTGTAGAAAAAAGTTTTTATTATTAATTTTCAGTGAAAGTAATAAAATTATAATAGAGAAATAAAATTTCCTGTAAAAAAATATGACAAATACAGCAGAGCTGAAGAATTCTGCTTCTGTCTTCTCTGCATGTTGGCCAAGCCCCAAATATAGGTAACATTTCTTGATTACCATATGAATTGTATCTGTGAATTTGTGGGTCCCCTATATATATATATATATATATATATATATATATATATATATATATATATATATATATATATATACATATATATATACATATACATATATATATATATAAAATGTATTTTCTTTTTTTTTATTGCCAATATCAGTAACTATAAAGCAAATAAAGGGGAATGAGGACACCTGTCTGGTTCCTCTGTTCAAACACAGCCTGTCAGAGGAACCCTACTACTATAATGCTTGCCTCTGACCTTTCGTATATCCTCCTAATTAACCCTGTTACTCTATCAGGGAATGCAGATGCTACCATTTTCCTATTAAAAAGTTACCAATTCTCTTGAATGCTTTCTTTGCATCAAGACCCACCAATAGTGGCATTTTCTTTCACACTGCTTCCCTGTAGACCATCATTGCTCTGTTAATGTTCTCATATGCTTGCACAAAACCACACTGATCTATATCTGTGAATTTAAACACCTTTGCCATTCTGTTAGCTGGTATAGACTTAAACACTTAGTAATCATGATTTAAAATTGAAATGGTCTATATGAAGTTGGGTCTGAATGATCTTACCCTAATTGGTTAATACAGTCATCAAAGCTTTCTTCCAAGATGTCGGTACTCCCCCTTTTAAAATATTATTAAACAAAACTTTACAAATCTTAATCAGTTTCTTTCCTTCCAACTTGCAAACTTCCACTGAAATACTGTCTTTTACTGGAGAGTTCTCTGTTGCTCGATTATAGTATCACTGTTTTTATCTCGTGTCTTCTTCCCTTAGCTATTAACTGTTGTAACTTCCTCTGTCCTTGGCATGATTAAATCCACCATAAATATTTCATAGTTGGTATAGTGTGGTATGGTGTGGCAGATACATAGTTTAAAAGAGGAGGAGAGAAAGAAGCCGGAGGGTTTGAGAGTGGTGAGGTCCTTGTAGATTACTTGAGTTTGGCTGGACATGTGCAACAGTGCTTTTTGTTGTTCTACTGAGTGACAGCTATTGGAAAAAAACTTTTAGATTTGTAGCAGTGGTTCTAAGGCCTCAGTATAGGGGAAGAGGAGTATAAGGATGTGTAAAGGGAGGGAAAAAAATGGTCTTTCTCTTATTTATATTTGTCTTGTCAAGGGGAGAAACAGAATGCCCAAGACAATTCCTTGACTGGTAATGACATTGTGTACTTTCTTCTAATTAAGACGATGTAATGCTAGGTCAGAATTTTCAGAGGTAGTTCTTTGCATTATATAACTGTAATATTAGCCCAAGCTAATCAGTGGTTAGAACCAGTATCACACAAACTAATAATGATGTAAATGGCAAATAATTCAACTTAGTCTATAGATGAGAATATTACTGTTTCTTTCCTAACAGCCTTTATTTAAACATTTATATGATCAAAAAAAGGTTTTAGTAAATAAAATGGTGCAGCACAGGTTGGATCAGGCAGAGAAAGACAAAGGAACAAGGAGAGGGGTGGAGGCATCCAGTTTGTATAAGCTTTTTACAGCGCTAAAATACAAATATAGTATTTAATAAGACAGTAGTGCATATACTCAGTGAATCCAGAAGCAGATGTAACAATCATTTTAAGAAGGGATAAAGTCCTCCTGGCAATATTCCTAACCACCCCAGTGAGTTACTTTTCCCTGCAGTGCCTCGTATACCTAACTGCACACAAAGTAACCAAATAATGGCAGATGTCCACCTTCAGTATGCTGCAGAACATTGTCAAGGTTCAATTCAGTCTTCTGCCATGGTGTAGCTCTAAGAGCCAAGTGTTTCTTAAATGTTTTGTTTGAGACTTTAGAAAGATAATATACTGTTCAAAGTGCTCCAAACAAAATGTTGGACCAAACAGCAGTATTTGCTTCTCTTTTTTATGACACATTTACTTGCTAAAATGAGCAGACACCAAAAGACAGGAGACAGAAAGTGGGATAATTTCTGTAACTTGGAGTTTCAGCAGTCTGGTTGTTGGGTTAAAATAGTGTTGTTTTCTACAGCACCCTACAAGCCCTTTCTGCTTCCCTCCAGAGTGAGAATAGCTTGGAGCAGTTGCCAAGACTCTAATGTGTTCTTTACATCTCCAGTAAATATCACAGGGTTCCAAGTAGTACCAATACAGCTTTCTTGAGGTTGAAAAGAGGATAGCTGGTAAACACTACCAATCAAGCATCCAAATTTGAATTTTAATGGTCTAATTCATGTTAGAGCAGTAGTGAGTTACTGGAAGATCAAATAACAGCAACTGTTTTACATTTGTCTGCAAACTTAGATAACCGGATGCAAGGAGTGTTTGACTGAAGGTCTGAGAAATATATTAGACAGGAGAGGTCCAACACTGACCACAGTCCTGTGGTACACCACTGGTAACAGTTTTGCTTTCAGGAATGACACTTACAACTCTATCCGTGTGGGTGCTGTCAGACAGCCAGTTAGCTATCCACTGCACAACATAAGGATGTATATTCAGGTTTACAAGCCAGTGATGCCTGCATGGGGAAAACTGTCAAAGGTCTTGGCCAGGTTCAGATATGCTGCCTGTATTATTTAACTACTATCAACTGATTTGGTGACTTTTTACAAATAAATCAATACGGTTAAAGAGACAGAGCCTTCATTTAACAAAGCTGAATTTGATGAGGGTTCAGGGTTTAAAGGTTTTTAATGTCCAGATTAATGAGGTGTGAGACAATAAATTATGCATCTTTACATAGGAGACTAATGAGTCTATAATTAACAGGGTCCAAATTACTCAAAACCTATCAGGATCACGAGTCACTTTACAACTATAGCTTCAAAACAGGATTTGTACCATGAAAATGGAGGACCATAACAGTTATTCCACTTCACAAGGGTGGACCATCAACCAACACTGGAAAACTAGAGAACTTTTAGTCTGACTAGTCTAATATGCAAAGCCGTGTAACTAATTATCCTGAAAGTAATTAAAATATAGGCAACCTTCAGACACTGGATCCAACTCAGTTTAGCTTTAAGTGAAAATCATGCCTACTAAACCTGGTGGCCTTCTTTGAGAAAGTCATCAAGGCAATGGACGGGGGGGGGGGGATGGTGTGTACCACCTACCTCGACCTGGTTTAAGTGTTTGATACAGTACCTTACTTGGGTATAGTTGACAAACTCACCAAACTGGATGAACAACATAAACCTTTACGTAATTGGGGTTGGATTGCTAGCTGGCTCACATACTTGACCTAGGAAGTCAGAATGGGTGATGCCACCTCAACTGAGAGACTAGCCCAGCAGTGGGATACCTCAGGGCTTCATGCTGGGACCAGTCCTATTTGGCATCTACTACTTTTAGGTAAAGGCTAATGTAAAGGGCCTTTGGCCGACCAGGTTCAGAGATGACTGTAAATTGGGAGCTATCTTAGATTTCTGCCGTGGCAGAAACATCTTGCAAGACAGTCTGATACCGACAAATGACTGGTGCCAAAGTCACAGACTAAAAATCAATGTCAAGAAATGCATAATAGTGTCTTTTGGGAAAACTGCCACCCAGGTGAATTACTTTGTTGATAAGATACCCTAAGAGTTGATCCAGTAGTCGGGGCTCTGACTTTGGTGCCGACTTTTTCACCCTTGGTGCAACAGATGGTACCGAAGCAAACCATAATTTCTGTACCCAAGTCTACTTACTCACCTTCATTGGATTCCTTCCTTGGCCAATTGCCTAGTTCTTTCCTAGAGAGATTGGAGTCTCCTTCAGCCCTTTCAATGTGCTCCACCAAAAGTCTTTTGGAACTGGATGATGTTAGGTTGGTGGACCAGATCTTGGCAGCCCAGGGTCTTTTCTCTGCTGTTAAGTTCACTCTCCCTCCCAGAGCAGCTGTCTCTCTCCCCCCCCCCCCGAGTACACCCAATTACTCTCCTCCTCTAACCTCAGTGGAAATTTTAGAGCCTTTGGCTCCACCCACCCAGGTTCCTATGACTTCGGCACCAACTGCACCTTTGCCCTCTTTGCCGAGTCTGGCTGTTGCCCCTCAGTGCCCTTGATACCATTGGGTCCCTAGGACACACGTCTTCGCTATCGAGCATGGAGGGTTTGTGGTCAGTTCCCATCATTTCAATGGAGCTGTCAGTATCCCTTACAACTACAGTGGCAGTGTTTCCTTTCTCAGTTCCGGTCTGCCAGGTAGGACTCTCAGAGTGAGGTGTGACCCCGGTTCCAAGTTTGTCAGTCTCAGTTCCAGTCTGCCATCCTTCCTCAGGGGTCCTGCCTTTCAGGCTATGGAAAGGGCTTTGGCCACTGCTGCTTCTCATGTGGCTCCTGGGTTATTGGAGTCTCCCCTTGAAGCCCTAGGCTCTTCAGTTCAGGCACTGACCTTTACCCCCGGACAGTATGCATCACGGTCGCAAGACTGACCTTCTAAGGGTACAGTCTGTTCCAAGTCCTCCTCAAATATTCCCACTGAGCAGCCCCCTCTGAAGAGATCATGCAGGAGGAAGCGCATCGATTCTCTAGAAGAATCCGTCACAGAGGACACAGATTTCGATGAAGGGGAGAGTTTCTCACGATCATCCCCGGAAGACATCTCCTTCGGAGACATTCTGGAGATGCTGAAGCAGAAAGGTGGATTGAAGCCCAAAGACCCATCCTCTGAGGAATCTATGTACTTGCAGGCCTTTGGTGTGCATCCATCTACCTCCTGGGTGACCCCACCCACTGACTATTTAATTAAGCTAATTGCTCAGCGGGCTTGGAAGGCTCCTGATAATGTGAAACCAGTCCCCTGGAGACCTGATAAGATACTTACTGCTCCAGAGGACAACCTCACTGGACTAAGAGCTTGGTAGTAGGTGCCATGGTGGTAGTGGCAGCCACTGAAAAAGAGCTTGCTAAGGAAAGTTCTACTGTCCACCTCCTGAACCAAGATTCCAGGGTGATGGACAGATTTACGAAGTGGGTCTATGCATCATTGACCTTCTCCATCAGGTCCTTTAACTTCTGGGCGCATTTTACTAGACTCCAAAGGGATCTGATCAAGGGGCTGTCAGATACCCTGGCGGTTGCTATGGCTGATGGGGTCCAGGAAAAGATAGCCTCCCAACTAGCTACCCTGGAGTCGATATTGAACTCGCCCATGAGGCTCAGTGCACATGCAGCTGAAGGGGTGATCAGGACAGCAGCTTTAAGCATTACAGTATGGAGACAAGCTTGGATGCTCCTGTGTGAGTTTGTGGAACCATTCAAAACTTCCTTTGTCAGTGCCCTCTTTGGTGCGTCCTCCTTGTTTGGTCCAAAAGTCAAGGAAACTCTTTCTAGGTGTGAGAAGGATGGAAAGACTTTGTCTGCTGTGGGCGTACGTTTTTCCACTCTGCAAGAATCCAATGGGTGGTAAAATGTGGTTCAAGAAATTCCAGAAGCCTTTCCAAGACACCTGTGGCTTGGACTCCCCTCAGGGCAAAGTGGGGAGTTACAATGGAAGACGTCATCCCAGAAGAAGGAATGGTCTGCAGAATCGAAGTTCCAGAGACTCATTCTCTGGTCAACCTTATCAGCACACCTGAAGGGAGGCCCAATTGCTTGCCTCTGGAGGCAGTCAGGGGAAGATTTTCCTTGCACCCGTACACCTGTTGACACTTAACCACCGATGCTTGGGTGCTAAGGATAATTGCCAGAGTTTATCTAATTCCATTCACCCTTTATCCGAGAACCCCTGCAAGACTCCCCGCATTCCACCCAGCCAGAGTTTTCAAGCAGCAATAGAAGTACAAAAGCTGCTAGAAAAAAGTCATCCAAGAAGTTTCACCAGACCAGTTAGGATCCAATTTTTACTCGAGATTCTTTTTAGTGCCAAAGAAAACAGGGGCTTGAGACCAATTTTGGATCTCACTGTGCTAAACAAGTTTGTCTAACAAGCAAAATTCCAGATGGTCATGGTTCAGTCTATTCTCCAGTTCTTAGAGAAAGATGATTGGATGTGCTCTATTAACTTTCAAGACACGTATTACCACATAAAAGTGGAAAAAATGTTCGAGAATCTTCTTCCACTTCTGAATAGGAGCCAGTCATTTCCAATTCAGGGCACTGCCCTTTGGTCTCACCACAGCCCCCAGGGTGTTCACCAAATTCATGGCATCGGTCACAGCTCAATTGAGGCTACACGGATTTTGAGTGTTTCCTTACCTAGATGACTCCCTCCAGGCATTTACTGCAAAAGACTACGGACTTCATACTGGACCTGTCCCGCCAGTTGGGTATAACAGTAAATGCTGTGAATTCCCAGTAAACTCCCAGCCAAGAAATGGAATTTATCAGAGCTCGTCTCAACAATTCTTGCATTGTGTCGCTTCCCCTTCACAGGTTGCATAAGTTACAGATGTAAGTTCATCTTCTACTGTGCTCAAACAAGATACCTGCTCAACTGATTTTACAAGCCCTGGGCTCCATGGCAGCTACTATTACCTTAGTCCCACTAGCAAGATTTCACATGAGATTTCTCCAGTGGTATTTGGCAAACAAATGGTCAATTCTAACTCATCCCATGGACCACTTAATTTTCATTTCCAGCCAGTGCATGAACAGTCTAATCTGATGGAAGCATTTGTAGGAGAGTCTTCGAGATCGTCCCTTTGTCTTCCCCCAGCCCAAGGCCATAGTGACCACAGATGCTTCCCAGATGTGGTGGGGGTGGCATTATCTAGGGAAGACCATCCAAGACACTTGTTACCCCTTTGAGGCCAACCTGCACATCAGTGTACGGGAGCCAAGGGCAGTGCTTCTGGTGTTGCAAGCGTTTCATTCTGCCTTACCTCTAGGGATGATAGCTATTAAATCAGACAACATATCAGTTGTCTGGTACATCAACAAATGGGAGAACCAAGTCCTACCCATTGTGTTGAGAAGCCCTTCGAGTGTGGCAGTGGGCCATATCTTCCAACAGCTTTCTGATAGCAACACACATCCCAGTGACTTCCAGTGTAATTAAGGACAAATTAAGCCGAGGTGTCCTCGTGCCTTACGAGTAGTCCTTGAACCCCAAAGTAACAGAAGAGATTTTCCTTCATTGGGGCCAGCCTTGCTGTGACCTGTTTGCCTCACCCCTGAACAAGTGCAGAAGCTACTTTGCCCTAATTCCCCCTCAGGAGGAGGCCCCCAGAGATGCTCTTCTTCACGATTGGCCTTTCCCCCTTCCCTCTGATCCCATTATCTCTCAAGAAAGCATCTTGATTGAGCAGCAAGATTATCCTTATTGCTCCTTATTGGCCTTGATAGATATGGTTTCCCTTCCTTTGGCCTCATGTACTTTGCCGCCCATGGATTCTGGACCCAGTTCTGGAGCTTCTGTCCCATCCCCAGGGATTAATGTATCCCAATCATCAGATTCTCAAGCTAACAACTTGGTTCCTCTATTTCCGATAGCCACCAGGCATAATGCTATACCTTGTCCTGTGCGGCATATTTTGTTGGCATCTTATAAACAATCCACCAGAACTCTCTACCTAAGAACACGGAAGAGATTTTCTATTTGGACTTCTAATAATGGACTAAATACTTAAGCGCCAGTAGAGAAAATTTTGGAATTCCTAGCTGCCACCTTTAATAAAGGATCCTCTGCCTCTACAGTCAAAGTTATTTTAGCAGCAATTTCAAATTTTCATATTGAATTTGGAGACCAACCTTTAATGTCTCACAGACTTTGTAAGTTTTTTCTAAAGAGTACAATACGCATAAAGCCTCCTTTTAAAGATCCTCTCCCATCTCTGACTCTAGTACTGCAGTAACTTATGGTACCACCATTTGAACCAGCAGCTACTTGTGATTTAAAGTTCCTTTCCTGGAAGATGTTACTTCTCGTAGCAGTCACTTCAGCGAGACTGCAGTAACTTATGGTACCACCATTTGAACCAGCAGCTACTTGTGATTTAAAGTTCCTTTCCTGGAAGATGTTACTTCTCGTAGCAGTCACTTCAGCGAGACGAGTCTCCAGATTACAAGTCCTATGTTCTAAAGCTCCTTACTTAATTTTCCATAAGGACAGAGTGTCACTCAGGATAAATCTAGCCTTTCTTCCTAAGGTGATCTCAGATGTTAATATCAATCAGTCTGTAGACTTGCCTGTATTTTTCCCAAATTTTTCTAACAAAGGAGAGTACTGCCTTCACCTCCTGGATGTACACAGGCAGTTGTGATTTTACCTAGCTAGAACTAAACAGTTTAAACAATCTGATCAGTTGTTCATATTCTTTGCCAGTGCAGCTTTAGGCAGATCATTGTCCAAGGTAACTGTCTCTAGGTGGGTGAGAGAATGTATATCTTTTGTCTGCAAGAACTTGAATATGAAACTCCCAAAACCAGTGAAGGCACATTTTACTAGATTAGTGGCAACTTCTGCCGTCTTTCACTCCAAAGCTTCCATGTCAGAAATTTGTGCGGCTGCAATTTTGGCTAAGCTTCATATCTTTGTTGCAGATTACAATTTGGATATGGTCTCCAGGTGGAGAGCATCTTTTGGTTCTATGGTGCTCAGGAATGTCCTTCCATAAGGCATCCCAGGATACAAGGTAACTGAGGACTCTGTCCCATCAGTCAAGAATAGGAAAAACAACAGTCCCAAGGATGAAGCAGCAGCAAAAACTAATAAAAACCAAACCACCAGTCTGACCGAACAATGAAGGAAACCAACAGCAATAGCGAAAAACACAGTTTAATATCGCTTTCGTCTCAAAAGACTTCTTCAGAATGAACATTACTGAACATTCTAATACTGACTTTTTGAATGCTAAAAATGTGTAACTTGTTTTGTTATTCGTTTACTTCTGATCAGTTATTTGTTTTAGGGCTTGGTTTTAACTTTGTGACTAGCAAAAGATGAATTTTAGGACACATTGCTGGATTTAAAAATGTTTTGTCGTAAACTAAATTTAAGTTACGTTTTTTTCTAGTATGGAGTTTAATAAATGTCTGTTTGCCAAACCAAGTACCATTACTCCCCCCTTAACTAACGCCTTACGTGTTTTTGAAAATTGTCGCACTGAAGACATCAGACAACTTGTTCATACTAAGGTAGATTATAAGTTTTATAATCTTACTAGAGCTCAAAGAACAGCCTTAAAAGAACTGAGTTCTTTAAGCCACCTTTGGTTTATGAAAGCCGATAAGGGAGGAGGGCTGGTAATTCTTGAACAAGATAAATATCTCAACTTTATGGAAATATGCTAAGTATTGAGACTGAATATTCATTAGTCAACAGCTGGTTTTTAAGGCATATCACAGTATACATTCTATTTTATATGATCTTTGATTCAATGGGTATATTACTAATGACATGTATGATTTTGTTAGTTGAACATCCACTTTTGGAGACCATGTTTGGTATCCCCAACATTTACAAAAATCTTGAAAACCCTCCATTTAGACCCATAGTATCTTCACCTGATTCAGTCACAGAAGGTATTTCTTTAGTAGTTGACTGTATGTTAAATCCACTAGTCCAAAAATTAAGTTCATTTATTAAGGATTCGTGGCATTTTTTGGATTTGATTAGGAATTTTAGTTCTGTATATTCCTTTGATTCTAAGAAGAACATTTTGTTTACAGTGGATGTCCAATCATTGTTTACGAGCATCCCCCATGAAAAGGGGTTGATTTTGTTAGACAGTTCTTGGGAATTGTAGCCCACCTTCATTCTGACAGCATATTTGTTTTATGCACCTTAATAGAACTAGTGCTTAATAACAATTATTTTCTATTTAACAAGAAACTTTACAAGCAGCTAAGAGGGGCAGCCCTGGCTTACGCCAATTTAGTTCTTGGGTGGTGGGAGCATAGTGATCTCAGACCTATTATGGAGCAATGTCATGTAGTTTTTTATGGCAGATATGTGGATGATTTGTTTTTTATCCTGGAAGGTGGCATAGACCAAGTTCATTCTTTTTTTTATAGTATTAATAATTCCAGTAATTTTTTAAAATGTGTATTGAGGAATGCTAGGCTATCAGTGCATTTTTTGGATATTACCCTGACTTGGGATACTTCTAATAATTGTTTTAGAAGTGGAATACACATGAAGGAGACTGTTGCTAACAGTTATTTGCATTATTTGAGCAACCATCCTGTTTTTATGAAAAATAACATACCGAAGGGTCCATTTATTCATGCTTCATGAATGGTTTCTGAAGAAGCTGATTTTAAATCAGAAGACAGCTTTATACAGAATATGTTTTTGGTTAGAGGTTACCCCTCAGATTTACTTGGCAAACTAGCTAATGAAATTAGAACAAGAAGGGCTACTGATTTTCCACCGATTTTGAAAAATGGTTTTACTACTATTACAAATAAGCCACATGGAGTCACAGGTGTTAACAATTTAAGTTCTAAAAACACTAACACAAAACAGTGTAAGAAACTTCTCTGTGTGGAAGATTTTCAGTCCATATATTTCTAGTTAATCACTATATATTAATCAGATCAGACAATAGTAGTGGAAGTAACGAACCTAAACTCGTCTTAAGTCGAAACAAAACAAAAAAATAATAATAGAAAATACAGCATTACTAAGTATTCGAAAGAAATCCAAGCAAGGCAGGCAGTCTGTTTCCAGTCGAAAATCCTTTATTAAAAACACTAACACAAATACTTTTGGTACTTTTTTGTATTTTGGATATGTCTGTTGATACATTTAACATCAGGTCTATTATTACTAGAAACTGGAACATCTTTTGTGGAAATAGCGAATTAATACAAGTTGTAGGTGATGGACTCAATTTTGTAAATAAAAAAACTGTTTAAAAAATGTTTTACAATTTGACTCCATATATAAGTACCCCTGACAACAGCAGATGCTGTAAGGGGATGTGTAAATGTGGTTTTTGTCATTTTATTTTAGAGTGACCCAATATTTGATCTACCCTGTTTGAACAGGACACTTTCCATTGATGGTGTATACAGTTGCAATACTACTGGCATAGTCTATCTTGCTGTTTGTTCTGTGTGCAATGAATTTTATGTAGGTATGCCCACACGACCACTTAGTAAAAGAACTAAAGAACACTATTATTGTATTAGAACTAAGAACATCAACAATGCTCTATTTAAACATTCTATTACATGTAGTGGTTTTAAAAAGTTTCTGTTTGCTATTTTGGAGCATGTAGTTAGAAATATAAGGGGGGGGTCCTAGAAGGACCAGCTGGAACAAAGAGAAACTATGTGGCAGGTCAGGTTAGGGGCTAACAAAAAAAACCTGGTATTAATGACTCGGTGAATATTAAATGTTTTCTGAAGAATAGAAGACTGAAGATTTTAAAATGAACTGTCTATGTTATGTTATTAGATGTGTGCCTTTAAATGACTGTATTCCTTTTGCTGGTGCCCTTTAAGTAATTGATTGTTTTATTAGGTAATTATTTTGATTTGATATATAAGGGGATGCTGCTGTGTGCATTTTATTTCATTCTAAAGAAGTCTTTTGAGACGAAAGCGATATTAAACTGTGTTTTTTTGCTATTGCTGGTGGTTTTCTTCATTGTTCGGTCAGACTGGTGGTTTGGTTTTTATCAGTCAAGAATAGATGAAGACTGACAACATCATATATATCTTACCATAGCGTTTCATCTGTGTTGTCTATCATCTATTCTTGCATCCCTCCTGCCAGCCCCCTCCTTCAGGTTTCTGGTGGAGCGATACCCTATCCTGGGTTCTTATTGTTATCCGTGTCTTGGGCAAGGGTTCTGACCTTTATCACACTTCTGTCATTTGCAAACTCGACCTGAGGAAATCTAGAGAGTGGAATTATGGATAGACTTGCAGCTTGAGAGATTTTTTTGGCTGACGCGAGCTATACTTTGGCCGGATCGGTTCCGAAGGTCAGAACAGAGTACCCATCAGTCAAGAATAGATGAAGATAGACAACACAGATGGAACGTTATGGTAAGACATAACTTCTTTTTGATGAGACAGATATGTGTCTCATAGGATCCCCATGCTCTGGAAGAGACTCCCCATCCATGTGAAGCAGAGTCCATCCCTAACCCTTTTTAAGCGTAACCTTAACCAATGGATGGGAAATAAGAAATGCACCTGTTGTCTGACCCGCATGTCTCTAATAGAAGCAGACAGCAATGCCCAAACTAACATGCCCCCCCCCACATAACCTGTAGAAACTTTCTAACTAATGTTCGTGCTCGTAATAAATGCCTACAATACATAGGCACAGAATTGGGTTGGATTGCACAGCTAGGATTATAATGGCCCTAGTGGTTGTTAGCTCAGTTTACATGTGAACCTGTGACCACCCTTGTATAACAGCATTGCAATGGTTGATTTTTAGGCTATAGGAATGTGACTAGTGGAGAGGCTTGGCTTAAAGAGGCTAGTTTGGTTTTCTGGCTAGGCCATTTTTAGTGCTGTCAGTCAGGCAATGTGTATATTGTAAGGACCCATAGTTTAGATAACCTTAGATTTTGAGGGCTGGAAGGACTTGGTCAATAGTAATGAAAGGGGGGGGGGCTGGGATTGTAGAAATGTGGGAAATGGCTATAACTATGGGTAAACTAATATTTGTACTAAATGTGCCAGCTAGGATATTAGCTATTTCATTTTGGGTCACAGTGGGCAATATTATTGTGGGCTAGCTCTTTATACAGTTGTATGATAGTTCTTAATTTTCTGACAGTTAAGAAAAGATTTGTAGTTATTTTTGTTTTTAGTGGCTATATTAAGTTGATAGCTTTGAGTTTCATAATGGTTCCCTTAAGCTTTTTACTAGTTTGCTTAAATGTGCTCATAGGATTGGTAGAATGAGCAGTATAATTTAAGTATTTTTTTTCTCATTACACATTTTATTTTTACAATTCTATTCCACAACAGGAGTTTATTTTTATATTTCATATTATATTTGGTGTAGATGGGGACAGCCTTATCAGTACAACTATTTAAGTGGGAGCAGAAGTCAGAATCATGGGCAGTGGGTTTAGCACTGGATATACTGGAAGTGGATCATAATTTATGAATGTTTGTTTTTGAGAAATTGCTAAACAAGAGGTATTTGCAGGGGAATTATTGCAACCTTCAAAGTAAAAATTCACTAATTTATGGTTGATTTGACAAAGGAAGATGATTCATATGGAGGTATCCAGTAAGTGGCCATATTTTTTAGAACAAGTTTTAGGATATGGGCCCTACTAATATAGTTATCTGTCCGTAAAAGGGAATTAGTATTTATAATGTTGGACATTCCAGCCATTGCCAATATAGGTCATCTTGTGTATTGATGGATAGTTGAAGTCTGCAAGCAGAAAGGTGTTGGGTTTAATGGAGGATTTCAGTTAAGGTGTTAACATAGCTATCATGCTCAAAAGGGGATAGAGGGTATTCTCTAGCTAGCTATGATGCAAAAATAAGTAGTCTTTATGGTGATCTTGACATCTAGGAGTTGAAATGTGGTGTCCTGTGGAATCTGTAGGTATGAAGACATGATGGGTACTAGACCCAGGAAAAGAGGATGTGCTTTCATTGCTTTGAAACCATGTATCGGTAATTATACCCACGTATGTATGTATTCAAGTTGCAAGAGAGTCTCAGATTTGGAGCTGATTTTAAGGGAGCAGGTATTGAAAGGTTGGCCTCTGAAATTAAGCCAATGTCCATACCATATTTTTCTGTAAGACTAGCGTTGTGTCAGAGATGGTTACTTGACAAAGTAATTCTTTAACACTGAAAATTTTACATTAAGCATTCTGTGAGGTCAAGTATTAAAGGCTTAACCAAATCATTTGTATGTCTCTGTGGTATGGAGTATGGCGTAGAAAAGGAAGTAGATAAGCGTGCTGAATATTAAATCACCACTGTATGCCCTTTTATACCCATTTGTATCCACAATAATGCCATTTGAAGCTGTTGTCTAGACTCTACATATGTTTACGTGGTCTTTTTCTCCCATTACATTTTTTATTTTTTTATTTTTTACAGGTGTTGTTTTAAAATCACTCTGAATATGTCATGATGTCTTCTGTTTCTCATGTAGTCAAAACTAAGGGTGTGTTAGTTTGCGTTATATTCCAGAAATGCTAGTATTTGTTAATGGATCATGGTCTACCAGTAACGAACTTGCATACTTTAGGAAGGATAAAAGGAATTTCCTCATGCAACTGCTACACTACTTCATATTTCATTTGATGACCTGGACTCAGAGTGCTATACTGGTTTTGAAGGAAGTAAAATATCTAGGTTTTAGTTTAACTTAAAAAAATGATTTTATGTCAGCAAGTTTGTTAAGGCTAACATCTACATTAGAGTTGCTTCAAGCCAAATTGAAAGTAAAAAGCCAAAGAAAACAGAAACACTCACTTGGCAAAAGTGAATATTTCAGAAATTTTACATATGGAGATGAAGTTATTGCACCAAGCTATAGCTATTGTCCTAAATGGATCTTCCAATAACAGAGAGTTTTCTTAGCATGTTTTATACACTGGTCCTTGGTTTGTTCATCAGCGAAGGAGGCATGTTGATCAGATCAAAAGAAGAATCACAAAGACAGCACCAGTCTGAGACTGGAAACACAAGCAGTATTTGTGGATTAGTTGACATAGGTTACCACATATTTGCTTGCAGAGATACCTGATTTACTTGGAGAAGGTGCTGTTGTAAAACCTGTACCTTGCACCTGTTGTGACAGAAGACCATGAAAACCTCTTCTTACCTGTCCCTATTGTAAGTAAAGGCTCACATTCTGTAATATCTTCAGGATTACCTGTTTCCATCCCATCTAGATGTATGCATGTTAAAGGTGTATCCCGTAGTTTCTTAAAAAGAATGTTAGATAGATAATGCCAAACATTTTCCTTAAAGATTAAGTACACAATGTGATTGTAACAAAGGTGTAATAGTTTAAAACCACCATTTTTAGTTTAAGACACGGAAACATCTGGAATTATAAACTACTGTCTTATTGCTTAGGAATGATGCAGATTAAAATAGTGTATACATTTTTACGTTTTCAGAATGCATGATACTGAACAAAATATTTTCCTGCAGTGAAAATGGCTTTTCAACTGATTTCCTAGCTTGCACACTGTGGGCCGCACTCCAAAAGACGTGCTGTCTGTGTAACCTGCCCCGATTCCGAAATAGACTTGTTCTTAGTGTAAGTGACTTACTTCTTTGTAAGGCTTATATAATATATATAAACAGGTTTGCACTGGGCGTCAGATTCCAAATGCCTTGCTGTCTGTATAAGGGGCTTACTGCGGACTAACATTTGTCTATAATGCAGGCTTATACAAAAATAAGATGCACAAAGAGCAAGTTTTTTGGAATTGGGGCAGACTTGCACCAAGAGCAGATACTTTGAACCAGGTCTTGTGATTCGAGTAAAGATGCATCTTGAATGACCTGCAGATAGTGTCTAGTTCAAAGTAGCCAGGACCAGCCTCCATTTCCTGTTTATTGCACTGAGCTCTCCAGAATTGTCCAGAATCTTATTTCACATTCTTACTACTGTGTTTCTGCCTTTTCATGAAGTTTAAATTTGCTAATTAAAGCTTTTGAACCAAGTATAATATTGGGCCTTTCTGTCAAGTTACAGAAATCTTTAGACACAAACCTGTGTTATATTTATAAGAAATCTGTTTTACTTTTTGTTTTTTGGAGCTTAGAGTGCACCATTGTTATCCTTTATTTCAGCTAATGCAGTAGGTCAGTCTGATGTGGTGTTTTGTCTACAGACAAAAGGAGAGGTTTACACTTCCTCCTACTGGACTGTATTTTACATGAACTCGTCCTTTGCATGCAAGTTCTACAACTGGAGCTTCTGTCTGAGATATTTTGTTTTACTGTTAAGTTACTCCAAATTATTAGTTTATAGAATGCCAGATATCTGTAATCTACTTTCTGATTATTGTATACTCTGCATTTTACCTCTCAGTCTGTACTTGTACATTGTTGATCAAATTTTTGTTTATCTACTGTTGGGTTTCCTCTGAAAGTGGGCAGTGCCCAACAGGACAAATCCAGTTAAACTACTTCAAAATAAATAATGATGCTGTGCTATAGTCTAACAAACTGAATTAATTAATTAAATTAAAACACATAACCATGATTTGTTATACTTTATTTGTAGTGACTATCTATGCCTTAGATAATTCAGTTTATGCAACCATTCAGATTATCAGGTACATTACACTTTTTGGCCAGAGGTACTCATTGTATACGATACCTGTTGACCATGCACGTTGCAGTCATTGTCTTTCTTTTTGGGTTCACATGCTAGAAATGTTAAACATGCAATGTCTGTCAGCTTGTGACTTGAAAGTTGTTTTGGGGAAATTAAGCCTTTGTGCTTTGGTTTCTTCAGTGATTATACTCAAAGAAAGTGCTGTTTTAGTTTCCATTACTTTTTAAAATTATATTTCTGCGTAGTGCATTTTTTTGGCATTTAGGGATGTTAGTCATTTAAGTTGCATTAAAATAATCTCACACATGGTAACATCAGTAAATGATTAACCAGCTGAATTATGTTATTGCTGCCGGGTTGCTTTCAGCCTTTTGAATTGCACCAGCCTTAATAACTGCTCTGAGCTTAAAATTTTTTGACAGTTTAATTTACTTCTACTTGATGGAATTTCTAGTTTCAGATCATTTGGCTTGAGGAGTGTTTTTTTTTCTCCTAGAGTACGGAGATGAGTTAATTCTTGTAAACTGGATAGGACATAGAATTTATTTAATTTTCCTCAAAGTACTCGAGGACTGGTGTGTTCGGACTCTTCTTGGACCTTAGCAATTCGAATGAGTACATAGAAAGTAGAACCCTTCAGTTATTAACATTGTAAGAATTCTGAAAGGTTGTTCACGCTTCCCTTATATACAGAATATGCTGTCTGTATTTGCATGTTCCTGTTTTCCTGGACCATCACATTTGTTTCTAACAGTTTCCACTTTCAGACTCTTTCCTTTCAGCTCTTTTAGATGAACAATAACCATAGAGCTGCAACTTGGGATGTTTTTTTTCTCACCTTCACTTTTGACTGCTGTCAGACTTTTGTAGTAGTGGTCTCCTCTAGGCCTTCTATTTTCACCTGTTCCAGCTGGCAGGTAAAACAAGCCCTTTCAATGCATCTGGCACACAGACTGTTATAAATATTTTCCATCTTCCCCCATGTAGAACAGGCAACTACCTCATTTTTTCAACCATCTTCCTTTGTTAGTTACCCTTTTGCAGCATTCAAAGTATTATTAACTTGCTTACCCATTGGATACTCCATACTGATGTGTGCTTTGGATGTGCTAATTGTGGTATTCTAATGTTTTATTGGTAAAAGTTTTTTGACTTGCTGGCTAGTATTGAACAATTCATATATTTCTAAAAGTGATATCCTTTGTATGCCATTTATTTATTTAGCTGTTTATATGTGTATGTGTGTGCGTGTGTATGTATGTATATGTGTATATATATATATATATATATATATATATATATATGTATGTATATATATATATATATATATATATGTATGCTGTCCATTTTAAACTACTTTGATTACTGCCATTTGTTTTTGTTTGTCTTGTAAAATATGGTTCTTGACATCGTTAGCTGAGATTCTCTCCAAATGGCATAGGGGTACAAGCAGGTGCAGTTATTGAGGACTTGGATACCTCTCTTGATAACAGTCTTTCTTTTGATCATCGTGTCTTGATTGTAAGGCCCTTTATGTGTCGATCTATAGGGATATCTCCCCTAGGTCACATGTAGTATTGGACCCTCTGTATTCTTCCCTTATTAGACCTTTTAGTGTCCTTTTGGCATGCATTTTATGAAGCACCTTGACAAGCCTAAAAGACCCAACAATTTCTGACCAAACTGAACTACACAATCTAAGATATCCTGAAAGACTAAAAGCTTTATCCTTGTACAGTGTCTCTCTCTGGATTAATGAAGGGTGATTTCTGTTTAGCCTTTCCATCTGGGAAGGTCCTAGTCCTTTTTGACCTTGTCCACCTTTGCAGAACCAATATGGCTAACATGCATGCCAAAGGATGATGTCCTCTATCGCAAAGTCAACAGCACCTGCTTTGCTTTATGCTTAATGCTTGAACAGTCTTTGGAATTTTTACATTGATAGGAAGTCAAGATGGTGTTTGTGTCTGTGTGTGTTTTCCATGATGAACTCCAAGAAAACAAATCCTGATCTTTAGGATTCCAGTAAGGCAGTTTCCCATGATGAACCCCAACAGAACATCATCAAAAATCCTGAGCTTTAGGATTCCAGTAAGTCCATGTCTAGTTCTAAGTTCTATAAATCTTATTTAGAAAATGATGGTTAAGTGATTTGTTCAGAGTCGAGCAATAGGCACTTGGAAGTAGAAAGGCTCAAACTCTACCCCTGATTACAAAAAGCAGCTTATTAAGAGGGTGGAGCCTTAATCCTTTACACCAACTGCCATCACTTCATTTACTGCTTAATTTTCTGATGGATCACAGAAAGGTTGCAGTCAGTATATAATGCGAGTCATTAGAGTTGCATAGTTTTTATTTTTCAGAAAGTGCATGTCCATGCAGCACCTGTTATAGGTTCTTAGGTAGGTACTAGGCATACAGTCCAGGAGACCATTAATGAGCATAACCCAAATTCCCAGTTTCCCCAAAGCACTGTTGGTTTAAGTGACTTGCTCCAGGTCAGACAATGGGCAAATGAAATCTGAAGGAATCAAACCCTGTATCACAGGAAGTAGCTCATTAGCAGTTCATAGCCTTAATCTTCTTCACTTACTGTGTGTGTGTGTGTGTGTGTGTGTGTGTGTGTGTGTGTGTGTGTGTGTGTGTGTGTACGCGCGCACACACTCCTGTGCCTGTGGAGGAGTCCATTACATTTTTAAGTGAATTAGAGTTGTCTGGCAGCTAAGATGAGATGTAAACAAGCTTGGTCTTGTAATGTGAAGTACGTGGTTTGAATCTTTCACTTGCATTTACCTACTGTGTGAATCCCCTGAGAATTAATACTGTCCAATTGGGTTTACCTGCTTACAAAAATAAATATTTAAAAATGATCCCTTTTGTTTCCCCATTATTTTTGACTTTGTCCAGAATTCTTGAGCATGTAAGTTGAGAGGTACTTTTATCTGTGTCTTATAAAATTTGCGACTGTCTGGCAAATTGTTGAGGATTGTAGTCATTAATTGATAAGCATGTCATTTGTCAAGTTTGTATCCTTCAGAAAATGCTTCATCATATAGCCTTCAGAAAATGCTTGGTCAAATTACAAACACAATCACAAATACAGAGAAGACTTTTGCTCAGACAATGGTAGAAGCACAGAAGTGAAAGGAACATATTAGCTCTCATTTAAAACATAAACCCAAGACTTCTAGACATGCTGGTGGTGGGGTCCTATCAGAAAGGGCACATTTCTAAAGGGAAAGCTCAATACCACCTATCCACAGGTTCCTGTTAGTCCAGATGCAGTGACTCTAATGTGGTATGTAGGAAGTATTGGGTTTGAGTCCCAGGTAAGAGCTAATATTTTCTTTTCACGTCTGTGATTTCAGAAAATGCTTGCTAGTGTGAAGCTTGTTATTTTATCAGCTTTTAAGTATATAAAGTAAATATTTAAAATCTGCTACTGGTTTTGTCTGATTCTTGAACTAATAAGTTTAGAGGACAGATGTGAGTTGCAATAAGTAATACTGTATGGTTCTGACAGCACCAAGTGGAGATACATTTCTGGGTCATAATTCATAAATTTATTTATTCACTTGATCTCAAGCAGATATCTGAGGTGTGCAATCATACCATGTGGCTAGAACTTATATTGTGTCTGCTTGCAGAAGGAATATTCTAAGTCTGTTCTTAGTGTAAGATTATTTTTATTTTTTTTTAGCAAATGGTTGTCAGTGGTTTTGCTGTAAAATTTAAAATAAAGTAGAGTCAATTATCCGGACTAATTGGGACCTAGGGTAGTTCAGATAATCAAACTGTTTGGATAATCAGACGAATAACTGAACCGAATAAAAAGCTTCTAAAATCATGTTTTTTTCTGCATGCAAGAATACACTTTTCAACCATTCAACAATTTCAATGTACAGTAAAGAATGTTTTTTCATACACAAGCTGGCTACAAGCTCAAAAAACATGCTCAAATCGAATAAGCATAATGTTTATATATTCAGACTTTATGATTTTTCCTACCCGAAAACTTTGGAAGGCAAGTTTGGGTAATTGATGTTTCGGATAATCGACTCTTTACTGTAAAAGTTTTAAATTAAAGCCACATCTCTGTGGTTATTGTAAAAGGAAGAAAGACACTAGTGTGCACGTTGATAGGTTTGAACTGCAATTTATGGTAACTGGGGAGAGAGACAATTAATGGGATATTGGTATGGTGTCCATTACCCTGCATACAGACCCGTTTGACCATGATATGGCTCTGCCCCTCAGAAGCTGTACCCCCCCCCCCCCACACACAGACAAGAACTTTAATGTGATCTCTGGAAGTACCTCAGTGTGCCAATGTTCTGGCTAACTTTAGGGAATTTTGGCATTGACTGAGCACCTTGGTTTGCATGTTCCACCCCTCCCATCTTGTGAGGTGAGGTGACATTGATTCATCTCTGCTTTCTCTCCCCTTGCCTGCTTTTCCATTGTCCAGGCCTTTAATTGAACTCAGGACATCTGTACCCAGTAAGATCTTTACCTCGCTATGTCATGGAGCTGATACAGAATACAACTTGTTAGTACCTTTATTTGTAGGGTGAGCTTCATATCTGTCAACAAAGGCTTTACTAAAATAGCAGAGGGGAATAGGGCTTTAGATGTCTTTGCATTCTTCAGTGCAACTCTCCTGAGCATGGAAGGAGCCTTAATTTTCAGCAAATAGAAAGCCTTCAGGATATAAGCTTCATTTGTTCAATTATTAGTAAGAAAGTGTGCCAGTTAATACAGAGGGACACGAGTTCTGTGGTTACAAGTAAACAGAATGAGATCCTTAAAGCAGGAATCCTAGATTAATCTACTAATGCACAACGTCATTGTTTAGAGGTACACTATTGTTCAAAACTTTTAGGCAGGGCAGTGAGGTGATGTTAACATGATAACAGGAAACCTGCAAAGTACAGATTAGCTAGGGTCCAACAAACTCAATGGAGTGTTTTGAAGTTGAATGATCCATTCTGATGAACACAGGCAAATATTTTAGGGGACAGTGTTATGACTTGAACTGCAGCTAATGATCAGTTGGGTTGTATTTCTGAATGGTCCATTCATTGCTGCCAGAAAAGCCTTCCTATTGAAGCATTCTTGATTGGGAAGTATTTGAGGTTTGTAATAATGGTTTTAGTCAGTTTCTAAGAAGCATGTATTGGAATTGTGGATGGGAAAATAAAAACTAGTTGATAATGCCACCACTGTTTTGAAGGTATGAGCCTGCAGTGCTCCTGTATTTTATTAAAATTAAAGGGTTACATCATATGTACTAACTGATAACACGTGGTACTGTCCTTTAGTGCGGAAACTTTTCAGCAAGACTCATGTAATCCATTTGTTATGCTTTAGTTACCTCCTGTTTAAGGTGGTAGCCTGTCTTAGTGGATGAGTTTTATTTTTTAAAGCTCGTTTTAAGGTTTGCCAAGTTGTGTTCATTAGCTAAGATGGTCCATTTTTTTAACTGGTGATTCATTTATATTATTAATGTTTTGTAGAGACTAAGTGATCTTTTTGTACAGTTGATGAAAAGCAAAGAGTAGGGTAGAGTATATGTTAAACTTACTGTAGATTTGTACATAAGTGGTGACATGAATAATGCCTGTTTTTCCAATTGTTTTAGTGTTTCTTATTTTTGGTGTCACAATTTTAGGCTGTTTATTTCCCAAATAAATTGTATACAGCAAATCACTGCTGTGAGCAAAGCCTCTGACTTGGGTAGAATTTCCTAGTGCTGTGTATAACATTCTACAGTTGTACAACATATTGTTTGCTGCTAACTTACTCATATGGCTTTACTGAAATAACTAAGAACAATGTTTAGTCATGTTGTTAAGGTGTTTTGGTTCCATTTCAGAGACTCTGCAGTTTAGCAGGATGGTTAGATACTGTGGGTTTGATTGGACCTAGAGCAGACAAATTTTGTACAGGTTTTTGCTTTTGTTAGTATTTGCTGTAAGGCCTAGCATGATATCAAAGGTATTAATTGCTGCTTTTTGTTGTCTAGAGGGTGCTGGCAGTGCAAAACTGTCTGTGATATCTCTTTTATGGTAAGGCATTCATCTGCATAGAATCTGACTTTGGTAATCAAACCTTCAAATTCACATCCTTTTAGGTCCAGCTATTGTTGAATTATGTTAGCTAAGGGCTTTGTTACTAAGATGAAAGATGCTGAGGGCAAAGAGAAGCCCTAATTAATACCACTTATAAGCCTGAATGAAGTAGATGTATTGTTATTGATGCATATTGTTACAGGACACTGTAGAGTGCCTGAATAACTTATGTAAATATAGCTGCGATTCCAAACACTGGGAGAATTCTGCATAAATATCTCCATTTCAGAATGCCAGATGCTTTTCTGATGTTGACAAACCGGCGATATTTTACTTGAGGGCCTCACCAGATGCGCAGTAGCAAGCCCCGCCCATTAACAAAAAAGAAAACAAACCATTTTAACCACAATATACATCACATATATTTTCTTTGCTACCATCATCAATCCAGCATTACAGAGAATCGCTGAATCTCCTGCCTTCCTTTAAACCTCAGTCCTCTTTTTCCTGACTACTATGTAACTGGCACTTTCATTTTTCCTAAAGATCCCTCTTCCAGTTATTTTATCTGTTCTGTAATACTCATTACCTCACATACAGTTGGTGTAGACTTTGATTTCCATGATATAGTAATTGCTTTTTTGACAGCCATTAGAATTACACATAAGGACTTATTATGTTTAGGCAATTCAGATCCTGTATCCCAGCTCAGAAGAATCATTTCCTTAATTACAGCCATGTGCTCACCCAGTTTTTCTGGTAAGTGTACTCTGTAGGGAATTTTTAATGTCTGCCAACTTATTATACTCCCAAAAAAAATGTTGCCCAGTTACCTCTTTCTTCCGCACCACGCCTCCAAACATTTGCGGTTCTACTTGAGAAACAATTCTTTGAGGTCTGCTTAGATAATAAAAATACCTATGCAAACACTTCCAAGCAAAGATCCTAAACCTTCTGGACTTTGTTGCACACTTAGGAGCCATACGTATGTCTTCCCATTGTTTTTATGCAAGTTGCTTTTCCAGTCTGTCTTTCCAGTCTTTTCTAACCTCCCCGGTTTGTTTGTCATAGTTATCATGCAGTATTTTACATGCCCTACTAATACTTTCTTTAACAGATCCTCCTGTTCTAGATTCAACTAAAAACTCTACCAGAGCAGTTCTTTCACTTAAAATTCCCCCAACCCTTTTCTGTTTGACGATAATCAGAGATCAAGCCTTAATAGGGAAGGCAGTCTCTAGCCTGCAATCCAAATAACTTCTTGACCTCACCCCATTGTATTACCATTCCTTTGCCAGATTTCTGCAGTAAATACCAGCCTCCTCTTGCCTATTTTTTTTACCCCCTACTTGCAGTTATCCGATTAGCAAAATCTCCTTTCTCCATTCTTGTATTGACTTAGTTATTAGAAGATGTTCTGCTAATTTATGAATATTCTGTATAATTATTATTAATATTATTATTCTCCTTAAGGATCTGAATCCAAAATCCCACTCAGTCTGTCTGTCTTTCTTGAAGTTCCCCCCTGCTTTATTATCATCTCTTTTCACTGTGAATTCTAACCTTCTGTTTGTGTTATGTATATGGACCTTAACTGTGTAGCTCTAAAATATCCCTTCAAATCAGTTAAATTAAACCACGTTGTTCTGTTGGAAAGATCAGATTGTCCCACTTAATGTTTGCTTTTTTTCCCTTCCAGATAAATTCCTTTGAGTCTTTATTGTTCACAATTTCTCAAATGGTGATGAAAGTATG
The DNA here is from genome assembly GCF_019279795.1 of Protopterus annectens. Taxonomy (NCBI): domain Eukaryota; kingdom Metazoa; phylum Chordata; order Ceratodontiformes; family Protopteridae; genus Protopterus; species Protopterus annectens. The sequence continues at coordinate 1,773,811,925 of NC_056731.1, forward strand.
CATGACCTGTAGACAAGGCTAAAGGGCTAAAAACATTTTCACTACTTGTATTTTACTGTCCATATCCATAAATAAGAGTTTCCATTTTCTCAGTTTTTGTATTATCTTTCATTTAGTCTCTTTCTACATGTCCTTAGCTGCCATAACAGAAGCATTTTTAAACCATACTTCATCTTATTGTGTCCCCAGACATATGGGTGCTGCTGAACCAATTCATGTGTGGGTACATAATTTACAGCTATAGACTTTGTTTTATCTTCATTCATTTTATATCCCCAAAAGACTCAAAACTGTCTCAAAATGTTCCACAGCACTGAGATGTCCTTTTCTGGATTTATCATTTACAAAATAATATCATCTGCAAATAAAGCCAACTTTAAAGCCAACTTTTCTTGATTACCATACCAATTATATCCTTGTATTTCTGAGTCCCTTGTTTTCTTTGCCAGTGGCTGTAAATATAAAGCAAGTAAAGAGGAAGGAAGACACTCTTGCCTGGTTCCTGTGTTCAAACACAGCTGATCTGAGAGGAACCCTCCCACTTTAATTTGTCTCCTACCCTTTATACATCCATCTAATTAACTTTATTATTGTATCGAGGAATACAAGTGCTTCCAAAGCCCTACTCATAAATTCTAACTTACTCTGTCAGATGCCTTCTCTGCATCAAGACCCACCAACAGCAGAGGTATTTTCTTGTGTTCTGCATCTAGTGGAACTTTTATGTTGCCAAGTGTTTGCCTCCCCTCCACAAACCCACACTGATACACATCTATCAATTTTTGGAAAAAATGTTGTCATTCTTTTAGCTAGTATAAACTTAAACACTTTGGGTCTATATGAAGCTGGGTCTCAAGGGTTTTTGCCATCTTTAGGCAACATAACCACCACAGCTTTCTTCCAGGATGTTGGTGTTTGTCCTCCTTTTAAAATACTATTAAACAGAAGCTTCCAGATCTTTATCACTTTCTTCCCTCCTAATTTCCAAACTTCCACAGGAATACCCTCTGTTACTGGAGACTTTTCTGAAGATTGAGTACACATCACTGTTTTTATCTCATCTCCTCCTATCTTAACTGTTAGTTGTTGAGCCTTGTCCACCTTTAGCCTTGGCATAATTAAGTGCAACAGAAATACTCTTACTTGATTTCCACATTTTTCTGTTTTATACAAATTTTCATAACATTTCGGGAATATCTGGTTATTTTTCTTGCTCTAGGTTCCCAAAGTTTGGTGACAATCCTTTCAACGTTCTGTTGTGTAAGTCATTGTGCTAACTGTTTTTGTGCTCTGGAGTTACCAAAAAATAGTAGCTTAACCGCACTCTTTCTAAAAATTCATGCATATTACCCAGGTACGCCTTTATTTTCTTTAACACTCTGCATTTTTCTCCTCTTGTTCTGTGACATCCTCTTTATTCTGCAGTACTTTTAACCTTTGTGAGACCCTCTAAGTAATTTCTATTACTTCTTAACCATATATCTTTCTCTTGTTTTTCAACCTGATTTTTACACTCCATTTTATCCCAGTCACTACCTATAACTTATGAAGATATTTCTATCTTTCCTAATAACTCTCAAATGATGTGCATTACCTATTCTGTAAATTCCTCTCATTTAAACAGGTAAGTGGGGAAACTGTCATTTTCTTAGTTTTACTTCATTACGCTGCATTTTTATCTTATTTTTAATTGGTGCATAATCAGAAATAGTTACTGGATGTGTGTCGAAACTTTCAATTAAATGCACATGTTCCCTGTAAAATTTAATTTCTATGTAGCCTAGCCCAGTTATCATACCTTGGGGAGTAATATGTGAATTCTTTCAGAGTTCCTGCTACTGAATTCACAACTTCCATGCCGAATATTTCATAAATTTCTATAGAAATCAACCCTCTTTTGTTATATTGTCCCTTCTAGGTCCCACTGATTCATTCTTACTATTACAATTCAAATTCCAGTCCCAACCTATAAATAATATTGCCTGCTGAAAGCTGATTATTTCTCCCAAATATTTCTTAAGCTCCATAGCAGCAGTTTTCGGTGGATTATAAATACATGCCATTATTATCCTCCTCCCTTGCCAGTAGTTGCTTACTACCGCGCATCTACTATTTTTGTCTTTTTTCCCCACAGCTTTCACTATTGGAGCCCCTCTAGCAATCGGTATAATTACTTCCCTGTTTCTCTGTTGCTAATATTCTGTTAAATATCCATTCTGAAAGCCTCTCTTAGTCAAACTCACATGTTCATTTATTTTCAAATGTGTTTCCTGTAGCATTGATATTTGCACTGTATATTTCTTAAAATAATTTGTTACTATTTCCTTTTTATCTATACCCATAAGGCCATTCACGTTCCAGTATAATATGGGCAGCACAACCATCATGATAAAAAGCTATTGTTCCCACCTGTTATACATGACAGATTTTTTTGAATGTGTATTTCCAGTTTTTGTGTTACATGCATATACTAATGTTTGGCAGACTGATATTTTGTACAGCTGTTTCTTCTCATCTCCATTTGAACCTGTTATATTTTTCAATCCTGAACAGTTAGGTTATGATTTTTCCTTGTTTGTTGTCTAGATTTGCAAGGATTGACTTAGCCTTCCATAACTAATATGTTCTTACTTTTGGAACATTGCCAGATTGCTCTTACTCTATTTTTACGACCATAAGAACTGCTGTTTCTAAATCCGGAGTATTTGAAAAACTTGTATGTTGCAGGTACAACTACCCAGCTTCTTGAAAGTTTGCTCTATTTCCTTCTTCATTAAGGCTGCTATTGCTTTAACCAGCTAGACGGCTTTCCAGTTTTGTGGATTCCAATGCTAATGGTTGCAAAATGGAATAGAGGGTGGGGACATTGGGAATTTGTCTGACATTCTTATAGGTGTCATAAATTTAACTAAAGTCTTTGACCCTGCCTTATGTACATTATAAAAGCCCTTCCACAGTACTGCATATACAACACAATGCAAAAATGTTTTCAGCATTACTTGCATGGTCAGTCTGAGTTATCCACTTAACTTGCACCTCCCCCTGTATAATGCTTGCCATGGGTAGTCCTGCAGGCCTCAATATTGGGCCATTTTATTGTACTCCTTTTGTTAACAGACTTCTAAATGTATTACTTATGGCTGATACCCTTCTGTATGTTAATTATCAGTTGTATGTGTTTTTTTTTTTGAACCTCTATCAGGATTTTCAACTCATACAGGGCAAGATTACATGGAAATCTGGGTAGCTTGAACAAAAGGTATGATTCAAGAACTCATAAAAGCATAACTTTTCCACCATTCCTTCTCTCATGGGCAAAGACATTACACATATTCAGATTTATAAAGATCTCTTGCATGTGAATCTGTCCTTCTCTGTCCTTCAGTTTGTATATCCACAGATGAATTTGGAATCTGCATAAAGATTTAAAACCATGTGTTGTTTCCAGCACAAGCTGACCAAAGAATCAAATCAATTTCTGGTAAGTCTACTCTCTGATACCATTGCTTACATATTCACTTCCTGTCTTAATTCCTCTAAAACATTAAGTATACTCCAGCAAAGTCTGTCATTGTATATTATCTTCACTTGGAAATGAACACCAAAGTCTAACACTAAAGAAATTTTAAATTCCTGTTCATCCACTTTCTCAAACAATTGTTTTTATTTTATTTTATTTATTTATTTTACATTTTGTGACTGGGATAGTCTAACTGGATTTATGTCCATTTTCAGTAGCATCCCAGGGAGCTAAGCTCCACGAGATTACTAGACAACTAACATACAGGTACTAGTTGTTATACAGTTAAATACTACAAATTTTAAACAGTTCAGGAATCTTCACAGTTTGTACAAAAATACAAGACTTCATTAATAACTAGAATGTAATTGTTAAACAAATACATACTCCAAGTTTCAACAGTTCAGCAATGCTCACAGTTTAAACAATACTTCTTGCCTGCCATTAGGTAGGATGCTTTAGAATTATATGCAGAAGAATTTAACTAGGTATTTTAAATTATCTCTATTAGGATAAGATATGTTTTTGCCAAGGATAGGCCTTGATCTAAAAAGACACAGATAAAGCAGGAATTGGGTCTTAGAGTGGGTATTTGGGATATAGTATGAGATTAGTCTGGATTTGTACAGGGACATCATAACCAATGTGTTTTAAGATAGAGTTTCAGATTGTGTTTAAAAAGTGTAAATGAAGTCAGTGATGTAAGTTCATGGGGAAGTTGGTTCCAATACTTTCCAACTGCATTTGAGAACAGAGCATCTCCTGTCATGTTATTAGATTTACATGTTGATACTAGTAGTTTATTAGATGAGCGTAAAGTTGAAAGATTCTTATATTGGGTAATGAGACTAGCAAGTATTTGGGTATTGGTAGGTTGGAAAAGGGTTTTGTGCGCAATGGTGAGTTGTTTAAAGTGAATCTGATTCAGAAGCTCTAACCAACCTAATTGTTTCAGGTTATGGCAGTGATGGGTCCTAAAGGATTTGCAGTAGAAAATCTGGCAATGCTATTGTAAGCATTGGCTAGCTTGTTAAGGTTATTTTTTGACAAGTTAGTATATATAGAAGAAGCATAGAGAAGTGTGGAGATAAGGTGGGAATAGGCAATAGTGGTTCTGGCTAGTGGGGAGATAAAGGGTTTTATCCTATAGAGGGAGCCTAGATGTTCATCGTGCATACAGCTGCAGTCATAGCAGATGGGTTTTCCTGCCGTCAGGCGGGTCCTCGGTCGGCCGAATTCCAAAGTCTAGGTCCGGCGTCGGATGTTGTCGCTTCTTCCCTGACGTCAGTGCGACAGGGGTATAAAAGAACCAGCCGACGCCATTTTCTTCAGTCTTTCTTGCCGCGAGGTGCCGGTCGGCCAGCTCCTGAAATTACGAATATTTTTCAACCGAAGTCTTCTTGAAAGCTAAGTACCCCGTTGGGGAAACTTTTCTTGCCTCAGACCGATGTCAGACAAAGTTAATAATTGCATTTCATGTGGGAAGCAAATACCGCATAAGGATTTTCATTCCCTCTGCATTCCTTGCTTAGGCCCAGACCACAATGTCTCGGCCTGTCGTTTTTGGGCTACATTCAACGGACGCACTATTAAGCGTCGGGCGGAGTTCGCCCAACACTATTTTGGCAAAAAGTTTAATTACATTATGTCGTCGGATACTCCGACTCAAGTTTCAAGTAAAAGACGCAAAGATAAGGACCGACATATGAGGTCCGCGACTTCTACCGACACCACGCCAAAGCCGACTACAGGTGGTCCGGTTCTCAGTGAGGTGCCTACGCAGCCCCTGACTACCGATGACACTTCTTTGGCGGTGTCTTCAGTGCCCGAGGTCGCAGGCTCTTAGGCCCACACCCCGACTACAGATACCGAAGCCACTCTTGGCGGTGAAACTCAGAGTTTAGACAGGCCTGCCACCTCTCAAGGTGTCTTCAGGCCTTCCTCTTCTTTTTCCATCAAGGCTTTCACTAAGTCTAAAGCAGCCATGCATACTAAAAGACAAGCTCCACAGGGCCCCTCTCAAGGCCCCATGCCTAAAAAGCAGATGCTCAAAATGGCTGAGGATTTGATTACTCTTATCAGGGGTTCTCAACCCCCCCCCCCCGGACAAAAGGCCCAAAGTGGAGGAAGAATCCCCTTCCTCGGACCAGGTCTCCATTATTTCAGAACATTCTGAAGACCAGGAACATTCTTACTCCCCTTTTGAAGATTCTGATGCAGAAGAGTCCATTCCCGCTGTCTCCCCCCTGCTGAGGATTACTCTTTTGGGGAAACCTTACATACCTTGAGGGAACACTTCCACTGGGAAGGCCGAGAGTACTCAAACTCCAAGAAAAGGCTTAGGGATTTCCTCTTGCTCCCTCAGCACAGGCCTCTGGCTATACGTCCTGTCTTAGACATACTAGATGATGTGTATTCGGAGGCCTGTCTTAACCCAGATTCTTTACCTCCAGCTCCAGTCAAGCCTAACAGGTATTACCGGGTTCCTGATTCACACCAGTTTCTATGCAAAAGCCATGCGGCTGACCCAGAAACTATTTCACAGGGTCCCAATGGAATTAAGGCCTCCACTGCTAAAAATCCATTACCTTCAGAGAGAGATTCCAGAGCTTTAGAAAGGTGGGGGAAGAAGGCCACCTTAACCATGAGGGCATTAAACTGTCAGTTCCATATGTTAAAGTACCAACAGTTTCTGTTATCACAGTTGAAAAGCAAAATGTCACAACATGAACAACTAGACTTGAAGGAGTTGCAGGATTTGTTACATAGTGCAGAACAAGTGGGTAAACATACCTTGCAATGTGGTTTTGATGCTTTAGAGGCCTCATGTAGAGCTGCTGTTACAGGATCAGTCATACGTAGACATGCTTGGCTCAAAGAGCAAACCTTACCAGATCATGTTAAAGCTAAATTACTGGATGCACCTCTGCAAAAAGATGTATTGTTTGGTGTTAAAGCTGAGGAGGTATTAAAGAAAATGGAGGAAAAGGCAAAATCAATGCAAACAGTGAAAGATTTCCTACAGGTACAACCTCCACGTTTCAGTAGAAATTGGTCTTCCAAAAATTGGTCCTTTCTAGCCATGGACAGACCCCAAAGAGGTAGATACAGGCGCCCGAGGGGTAGAGGGCAATCTCAAGGATCGTTTAGAGGCAGACAATGGCAAGCACCTACACAAAGAGGTGATGAGGATAGTTCACAGCCATTCAGAAAGCAGAACCAATGACTTTCCCCTTTGCGTGCCAGGCAAGGCTCAAATGGCAGCACCTTTAGGCAGAAAACTGGCATTATTTTCGAAAAATTGGCATATTGTCACAAAAGACAAATGGATCCTGGACATTATAGACAGCGGCTACAGATTACACTTTCACACCCTTCCAAAAATGAGAGGCATGCCAAACCTGCTACACAATCAAAGGGCAGAGGCACAAAAACAAATTTCAGATCTCATGGACATGAAAGCTATTCAAGAGGTACCTGCACAAGAACAGGGTCAAGGTTTTTATTCCAGACTATTCCTGGTACCAAGAAAGGGAAAAGATTGGAGACCTATTTTGAACCTATCCATCCTAAACACATTTTTACTCGTGCCAAAATTCAAGATGCTCACATTACAGCAGCTTCTTCCCATGCTGGGCAAGGAGTCTTGGCTGGTAAAATTGGACCTCAAGGAGGCATACCTGCATGTTCCAATCAGACAACATTGCAGAAGATACCTCATATTTCTTGCAGGTTCAACCCATTTTCAATTCTCTGCATTGCCCTTTGGCTTATCTACTGCACCCAGAGTGTTCACGAAATACCTGGCATCAGTAATTGCCTTCTGCAGACTTCAAGGGATACAAATATACCCATATCTGGACGACTGCCTGATCCAAGCGGACAGCAAGCACATACTTCTGAAACACCTGGCGTTTGTAATAATGTTGTTGAAATCTCTGGGATACACAGTCAACAAAAAGAAGTCAAGACTAATTCCCTCTCAAACAATAATTTTCCTGGGTGCCAGCTTGGATACAAACACCAAGATTGCCTACCTCACGCCAGAGAAACAAGGGCAACTAACTCAATACTTCAGAAAACTGGCAACTTTCACCAGGCTGACTGCAAGGAAAATCCTGCAGGCTCTGGGATTCATGGCATCTTGCATCCTACTAATCCCATGTGCAAAGCTGCATATGAGGAAACTTCAGTGGTACCTAAAAAAAACCTATGGTCTCAACACAGCCACAGTTTGGAAACAATACCACTGATTCCATGTCTTCAAAAGGAATTTCTGTGGTGGGCTCAAGCATGCCAAAGAAACACAGGTCTACCATTCTGCAAGCCTCAAGCAAATCAGTTCATCACAACAGATGCCTCGGATTACGCCTGGGGGCCGCACATGACAGATCGGTGCATTCAGGGCAAATGGTCCCAAAAAGAAAAGCACCTACACATCAATCAAAAGGAAATGCTAGCAGTAATAAATGCTATTACAGCTTTCAAAGACCTGCTGCATCCAGGCCAGCTATTGATAAGGACAGACAACACCACAGTAATGTGGTACATAAACAAACAGGGAGGAACCCATTCATACCCCCTCTGCAGGCTAGCCATGTCTCTTTGGAACATGGCTCTGGAATTGCAAATCGAGCTTCAAGCACAGTTCCTGCCAGGCAAGGAAAACACGCTGGCAGACAACCTAAGCAGAAATATGACAGATCCACACGAATGGAAGTTGCATCCTCAAGTTTTTTCAAAGATAATTCAAGCATGGGGAAGGCCAGACATAGATCTCTTTGCCTCCCACAGAAATCACCAATTGGCAAAATTCTGCTCAAGGACCTTTCATCCACAGGCCTGGAAAGTGGACGCACTCTCTTTCAGTTTGGCAACAATGACAGTTTATGCCTTTCCACCTCTTCCTCTGCTGCCCAAAGTTCTATTAAAAACCAGAGCAGACAGACCAAAGATGATTCTCATTGCTCCAGACTGGCCAAGACAACACTGGTACCCACTCCTGAGGAGCCTGACGCATTCCCCACCATGGATCCTGCCTCTAATGCCTCTTCTACTGACTCAGCACAACTTCAAAACTCTTCACAGTCAGCTGAAAACACTCCATCTAGCCGCATGGAAGATTCCTTAAAATCACAACAGACCCTAAGGAGGTGCAGGATGTCATTTTGGAGGCCAGAAGACCTTCTGCTAGAAAGACGTGCTCCGCAAAATGGAAACGGTTTTGTGCTTGGAATGAGAAAAAGGGCCAGAACCCTAGAATACTGAATTTACCTCAAATATTACAGTACCTAGCTGAGATGCTAAGCAGAGGACTTTCATTCTCCTCCATCAAAATCCATGCCTCAGCCATTTCTGCAGAATACAACACTGATCCTCCTTTATTCTCTCACCCCCTCTTAAGACAGTTCCTCAGAGGGGCTAAGAATATAAAACCCCCAAGGAAACAACCAGTACCTGCTTGGGACCTCAATTTCATTCTAGAAAAACTGACTTTGCCTCCCTTTGAGCCAGCTGCCTCAACATAACTGCAATATTTGTCCTGGAAAACAGCCTTCCTGCTGGCTATCACCTCAGCTTGCAGGGTTTCAGAACTACAAGCCCTCATGGCTGTGCAGCCTTTCATTATTTTCCATCAGGACTGAGTGTCCTTGCGAACCAATCCTTCCTTTATGCCAAAGGTAGTATCCAGGGTAGCCTTGAATCAGGCTATCCACTTACCTACCTTTTACCCCAATCCTCAAAACAAAGGGGAGCGACTACTACATTCCTTGGACATTCACAGACAGCTACATTATTATTTGGACAGAACAAAGCCTTTCAGAAAATCAGAGCAACTCTTTGTGTCCTATGCTACAGGAGCTCAAGGGAAGCCTATTTCCAAACAATCTCAAAATGGATAGTCCACTGCATACGCTTTTGTTACTCTTTTCATGGTAAAACTGTACCTGCAGGCATCAGGTCTCACTCCACAAGGGCCACAGCTACCTCTGCAGCTTTCTTCAGGGGGGTTCCTACCAAAGATATTTTGGAAGCTGCCACTTGGAGTTCTGTACATACTTTCTCAAAGCACTATCACCTACCATTATACTCCAAATCTAGAGCAGGCTTTGCCACTGCAGTCTTGCAGGGCATCCTGGCTCCTCCTAGTTCCACCTGGTGCCTACCACCCCTTTTTTAGCTTTGGTATTCTACCCATCTGTTATGACTGCAGCTGTATGCACGATGAACATAGTACAGTTTTGTACCTACCATAAATGTAGATGTTAGAGTGCTAATACAGCTGCAGTCCAGGTTTCCCTCCCTCCTTCCCCTCTGGGACAGCCTTAATGGCTAACTCTTCCTCATACAACCTGATTGGGGTATTCTTCTATGGTGTATTTGCTTGCAACTAATGTTTTTTGATTATACAGCATTGCATTATTTCATAAATTTATGTATTGCCTTCCTTCTGGGGGCACCTGACATCTGGGGCAAGAAAAACTGAAGAAAATGGCGTCGGCTGGTTCTTTTATACCCCTGTCGCACTGACGTCAGGGAAGAAGCGACGACATCCGACGCCGGACCTAGACTTTGGAATTCGGCCGACCAAGGACCCGCCTGAAGGAAGAAAAACCCATCTGTTATGACTGTAGCTGTATTAGCACTCTAACATCTACATTTATGGTAGGTACAACTGTACTTTTCCTGTTGACAGTTTTTATGGTGTTGTTGATAGGGGTTTCAAAGTTCAGGTTGTTATCAATGGTTACCCCTAGAAGTTTATTTGTTGGATCAGGAGATATGAGTGTACCATTATTGGATAAGACTGAAAAGTTCATTGGGAGTGATTTACGGGTAGGAGTAAAGAGGAGGAGTTTGTTTTTTGGGGGGTTCAAGAGGAGGCAGCATTGTAGAAGCCAATTTTCTGTTTTATTGAACATTGAGTTAGAGTCTGTAGTTGGGATTGAGATTTAGCTGAGCAGATTGTCGAATCATCTGCATAGTGTACACACTTAAAGGAATAGCTAGGTTGAGGTCATTGATAAATATTGAGAAAAGGAGGGGGCCCAATATAGAGCCCCGAGGAACACCTAGGGTAGCTGGGAGATGGGATGAGAGATTGTTGTCCCATAGCACTGCCTGCTGTCAATTATCAAGGTAGGACTGGAACCATTTTATAGTCTTTGTGTCCAGAGAGAAGGATTTTAGACTATTGTGAAGTAAGTGGTGGTTGACCATGTTGAATGCTTTTGAAAGGTCGATGAAAAGTGCTGAAGAGAGAAGATTGTTATTACGTTTTTTTTTAATGCTGTCAGTGAAGGATAGGAGTGCAGTTGTACTGTGGAAAGGCCTGAAGCCATGTTGAGATTTGGCCAGTAAATTGTTCTGGGGTAGGTGGTCTAGTAACTGTCTGTGGATGCACTTTTCCATTATTTTAGCTAATGGGGAAAGTAGTGCTATGGGACGATAGTTAGAGTATTATCTGGAGTTTCCACCCTTGTGTAGGGGGATAATGTAGGAGATTTTCCAGATGGTGGGAATAGTGCTTTCTTGTATGGTTCTATTTATCAGCAATGATACAGGATAAGCTATGATTTTGGCTGCCTTTTGCAGGTATTCAGCAGGTAGCTGGTCAGCTGAGGGGGTAGTAGGATTTAGTTTACTTAAGAGGTTGCAGATGAGGGAAGTTGGGACAGGTTGCAGGTTTAGAGTTGGGAGAGAGTTAGTAGTATTGGTTGGAAGGGCAGCGCTATCGGCTGTTAGTTGATTAGCAAGTGTTTGGATGGTCTCAGTGAAGAAGGTATTAAAAGCATTAGCAGTTTGCTTTGGATTGTCGGAATTTGGTCCTGTAGGGGGTGGTGGTGCGGATTGGCCTGGTTGAAGTAGTCTGTTTATGCTAGCCCAGAACTTTTGTGGATTATTTTGGTTGATCTGTTGGAGGAGGAAGTAAGAGTTTTTTTTTTTTTTATCTTCGAGTATAGCTTTCTTAGTCTCATTTCTTTTTTGCCTGAATTGTTATTGGTCTACAGAGTTTTTAGTTGTTCTCCATAGTGCCCAAACTTTATTGCTCTGTTGAATTTTCTGCCTGGTTTTCTTTGTAAGCCATGGGGTGGGTTTAGATTTAATTTTGATGGAACGCTTGGTGCATGGTGGTTAAAGATTAAGAATTTTGAGTTAAAGTAGTTTGTTGCTGTTGCTTCGTCAAATGGGAGATATTTTATAAGTGACCAATCACATTCTTTTAGTTCAGCTTGGAAGTTATTGGGGTTAAAGTTTCTGTTGCTTCTTATTGTTTTATATATGGTTGGGTTGTGTGAGCTCGACTTTTGCCTGATTATGTAAGTGAGAGAATGGTCACTTACATCATCAGGGAGGGTCCCTACACTATAGAGTTGTTGGTGATTATTTATTAGAATCCAGTCTAAGATGGATTCTTTGTTATTGGGTTTATTAATTCTGGTTAGGGAGTTAATTGTTTGTGAGAAGCCATTAAGGTTAATATGGGAGGTTGGTGATTCAGTGCAACATTCCTTCCAGTCTATATTAAAGTCTCCAAGAATTATTGTCTCTTGGGGAATTTGTGTGGAGAGGTCAGCAAGGATACCTTCCAAAGTGGTGATGTTGTTACCAGGGGGCAAGTAGATACATATTATATTTAGGGATTTGCTGGGATTAAGTTTGTTTGGTGCTAATGATTTCTGCATTGTTTTCAGAAGAGGAACCAAGATCTAGTATAGATATTTGTAGCCCTTCTTTATAGAGGATAGCAACACCCCCTCCTTTTTTTACCTTGCGGTCTTGTCTCGAGATGTTGTACTCAGATGGAATAATTTCAACATCTTGTGTAGTGGGTTTTAGCCATGTTTGTTAAACAAAGTATATCAAAGGAATGAACATCCAGGAGAGCATGGAGGTGGGCAATTTTATTATTTATGCTGCGAATATTGAGGTGAGCTATATAGAGTGAGTTGGGAGATTTAGATGGGATATTTTGGGTAGAGGGAACATGTATTTGTGGTTCTGTGCTTGTTTTATGCCCTGCCCCCATCTAGTAAGGAGAGGTGTAATAGTTTGTTTAAGGGATTGTGAAGGTTAAAGTAATGGTGAAGTGTTTTTTTATGTTAGATAGTTGCATTTGATGTGTCAGTCTGTGATATTTAGCAGGTAAATAGTTAGGCAAAGATGTTATATTTATGTGTTCCGGGGAGTTAATTAGAGGTGTAGTACTTGTTAGTGCATTAGGGAAGTTCAGCTGTAAATATTTTGACTGTTCATATGAGGTTAACAGGTAGGCTGCTGCTAGAGAAAGTAGGAGAAAGACAATGATTAGGAGCTTTAGTTGGATTTGGAAAGGTCGTGTTTGCATAGTGACTAATAAGCTTACTGGTGTTCTTTAAAGGGGAGGAGTTATACTAGGGATGATTAGAGAGAGGTGTATGTAGAATGTTAAGATGACTATTGTGATTGGATTGGAGAGGAAGACGGTGTGGTGAGGATGTATAAGTTTAGGAGCAGTCGGGGAGGCTGGGAACTGGGGGTAGGGTAGGGGAGCGGAGTGAGCCTGCAAGGCGAATTGAGCGAGTAGAGACAAGAGAGGTAAGGAGCTGAAAAAAACAATCAATTGAAGCAGGGATTACAGTAGGTAGGTAACCCTAAATCCTGGAATAAAGTTAAAAGATTAGATAATAGAGCTATTTGGAGGGTGTGTGAGAGCTAACCATGAAAGTAAATAGATGGGCTACAGTTTAATAGCAAACCTGTGGATAAACAGTATATAGCAAAGGTGTAGTACAGATCAGGAGAAGGCTTCAAGGCCTGGAAGGGACAATTCTGCCACCTGGTGGCCCAAATTAATTTATTGTAAGTAGGGTAAAAAGGAGGGAGTTTAGGTTCTTAATGCAAGAAAAGGAGTAGTGGTTCCGAGTGACTTTAAACGGTGGAAAAAGTAGATTAGACTGGTTACAGAGAAGGGAGGGAGTAAAGCTGCTGGTTTTCCTGGCTAGCACTTATACTGGCTGTGATAGTTTAGACACATACTTTCATGCTCCCTCTACTGAGAAAGTGCAGGGATAGGTTGCTCAACTGTGGAGACTGAAGCGAGTTTGGACAGGGTCCTTGTTCTTCAGGTTGTTAGTTTCTGTGTCCTAGAGCAGTGTACTCATTTTAACTTATGTTTAAACTGCTGCTTACAAACAAAAATTCTTTACCCTTTTCTTTCAAATAGTGTTCTCTCTTGGTGTATACTTCATAACTTAACCTGTAGCCACACTGTTACAGTAACAGGACCAAAAAATAAGGCACTCCCTTTCATACTTGTTCACAAATCAAATTATCGTTATATGATTCATAAACCTTGAAGTCATACTTATTCCTTCAAGCAAAGTACATCCACTACAAGTAAAAGCAATTGCACAAGCCCTGGCCATACATCTCCAGCATATACCTAAGTGTTCATTTATCTAAACCCCTCTTGAAGCCAAAACATTTAAGCTGGCAAATTCAGTTTAACTCATCCTATACAAACTGTCTCCTGCAGCATGCACTACACAAGCATATTATGTATATACACATATCCTCTGTTTCATTTTACAAATGGATATTACTGTAGACTAGTATGCTGAGTATTTACTGCTTTATATCATTGACCGTTATAATTGTTAACATTGTATTTGATTTTTTTTCCATTAGCTACAGCAGGGTTGTGACTGAAATGGCACATTACCTTTATGGAAATACATTCGTAATCTGTCCTCCTTCAGTGTGGGTTTTGTTAATTGGATATTTAATTTTATTCATATTCATATTAGAAAACTTACTTGTTAGTTGTATTCACTTTCACTGAAGGAGCAAGAAGATTTGGTCAAAATTGGATCCAGAGAGCCATTAGCATATATTGCTGCCCAAACTCTAGGTACAGAACCGAGTAGTTTTGCAGTTTGATCCACCAGTAGGATGACAAGAAAATTTCCACCATAGTTGGGTAAAGCTTCTTCTATACAGGATTATGCAGAGCAAGCTTGAGAGGTTTATGGTGGTATTTGAAGGATCCAGAGCTGAGTCATTGGTGGATTACAACATGCAGAATAATGTTTTGGAGACAAATGAGGTTTATGGGATGTCAGGAATTGAATGAGCTATATAATGTTCGATTGACAGTGACTGTATAGAAGATCATATGTCATGTATAATGTTTCAACCGAAAATGTCAGTATGGTTTCTTTTCATTTATATAAATGTATGATTGCCTAATGTCAAGTGATAATTCATAGAGATGTTTTTTGTTTAAAAATGTAGTATAGTGAGAATACTTCTTCCAGTGTTCACCTTTTATGTGACCCAAAGACTAATGAGAGCACATTGGGTATCCATTTAAGGATATATATTTTGGTTCTAAACTGGTTAGTGTAACTTTTGAATCAATATTGTTTGAGCCTTTGCACTTTAAAGACATTACAGTAGGTTTTTTCTTTTTAATAGAGGGAAAATCCTATGTGCGTTTCATAAAATATTTTTTATCATCTCCCAGTGCTGTTATAACACAATAGAGCATTTGTAAATATCCTTCCATTTTGCTGTTGCAGTATTCTTTACAATAGGGATCCCCTGCCAAGGGCAGCCCGACGGCCGACCAGTATACCAAAGCCTTTAGGTTGCGTTAAGGTACGCCATATGTCACACGTATGCTCCCCACATATAGCATAGGGCATAATTGTGACTTCTGGACGTACCATCCTCAGAACTTTGCTGCCAGCCTGAACGCCATCATTTGATAGTCAGTCTGAACATCCGCTTTGTTGCTGATTCACCAAGCTATTTCAGATAAGTGCCCCATTGGGGTTTTTGTTCTTATCTTATTTCCTTTTGTTGTAGCTTGTGGAGTTTCATGTCAAATGAACATACGTCCTTTTCCGTAGTCGTCTTTCCTCTTTGGCCTTGTATTTAGAGAACCAATGTCTTAAGCTTTTAGCTGAAGACACTATAAAGGGAACTTGGTCTGATTCTTCTGCTGTACTGCTTCTGACAGACGTCTCTCCCGAGGCTAATGAAACCCCAGAGGATTGCCCTGCTCCTTTGTTGGAGTCCTCTGCTGTGAACCCCTTGGAAGCCACCATGAAGCTGATCTCATGCACATCCTTGGAGGCTTCGCAGACATCTGCTTCAGATGCTGCAGGGGAACTGTGGCTGATTATTACCAAAGGGTCAAGGGGTGTTCCTCAGATTCTGCTTAGAGAAGAAGTTCTGACTATGATTATAGAATGCTGTCTGGCATCTGAATATTCTTTTTAGGACAGAAGTTCCTTTGAAAAAGAAACAAAAAAACAAAGCACGTTTCACCTAAGGATCCTCAGAGTGAATGGCAGAAATTTACCCGGGGTTTGTTTAATGCCTTTTTGGGTTTGAAACCTCCTCAAGGAGTTTCTGTTCCTGCTCCACCTTGGTCCTCAACTCCTCTAAAAAGGCCTAGGATTCTTCTGAGAAAAAGGTGGATTCAGATGAGGAATGCCCCAGATTCCTTCCCCTTTAGATTATGGTTCTGAGGAAGAGGAGTCTGCTAGTTCTGACACTCCTTTTGATGAGATTTCCTTTGGGGACACAATTTCCAGGATGATGGAATTTTTTAAATGCGATTGTGTTTAGGTTTCTGAGGTGCAGTTTATATATATATATATATCTATATATCTATATCTATATATATATCTATCTATCTATCTATATATATATATATATATATATATCTATCTATCTATATATATATATATATATATATATATATATATATATATATATGTGCTGAGAGTGTTGCTTAACTCAAGGTTCCCTTAATTTGACCTGTTAATAACAGCCTGCATTTAAATTGGAACCTTGTCTTACTGTTCTGCAAATATACAGAGATCAGTATATATTTTTTTGGTTTTATAATTTGCACTGTGATTCCTCACATCTCTGTTGAAACTGTCTTCCCCACCCCCCTCCCTGTTCTTGGTTGTAGTTTAAATTTGGTGGCTTTTGCAGTGCCCGCCCCACTGTAGATTTGATCTAGGACACTCCCCCAGTTCCATCTCTTTACCGCATTCTACCTGCAGTTGCTTTTAGTCCTTTTTAATTTAATTACAGTTTTTCAAACTGTGTGTGGACTAATATTGCTACATACTCAAGTGTGCCAGCTTGCACTGCATGTGAATTGTTTTTACTACTGTTTTTGCTACTTTTCTGGAAAAAAAAATAAAAATTGTAAGCCTGTTTCCTACCTTTACTGTAATTAGTGTTCCAGATACAGATTTGCTGTAACCAGGACTGTTTGTAAGCTTCTGAGCCCCCCAAGCCTTTCTGTGTTGGAGGGAAGCCTTCTAGCTTATCAGTGGGAGTGGTAAGCATTAGGTAACCTGTCTACCACATAAGGAGTGGTTCTGGCCCAGAATTTGTAGTTATTGGCGATTTTGGCGGTCTTCCATCTCTCTCAACTTTCTGATTTGAAGGCCTGCATTTGTACTTGTTTCTGTCCTGTAACTCTTGGGCCCATCTCATTTGCTCACTCAAAAAAAAAAAAAAAAAAACTTTTATCTGCTTTTACTGTATTTGTGTTTCTTCCTACTTTATTTTGCTTTTGCGTCATCTTAAAAGTACTCAATTGTATTTATTACCGCTTGGTGTAACTCATTCTAAGCCTTTTAGTTTAAGCACTTGGGCTTCAGACCAGTTGTTTTACATTAAGAAGGTTTGTGGTCTGCACTGTAGTGGCAGAACAGGTAGCTTACATCCTTCTAAGTTGGGAACCGCTGATTGAGGGCTCAGTGTCTGTTATTCTAAAAGTGTATTAATTCTGGTTTAAGCACTTGAGCTTCAGGCCAGTTATTTTACATTAAGAGGGTTCGTGGTCTGCACTCTTGTGGGAGGAGAGGCTGGACTCTGCCCTTCTGAGCTGGGAATTTCTGGTTAAAGGCTTATAGTGCCTGCATATTTGAACTGCTTCTTACTGAAATTGGTACACCTTGTTTGCTGTAGCATAGACTAGATCCAGGCCTGCTGAATCTAGCTTTGTTTGTATGCTTGTTGTTTGTTTGCTTGTTATTTCCCTGAAACGCTAATTCCACCTAAAACACGGCTTTTCAGCGCTTCTGTGGATCCCTAGTGATATCTGCATTGCTTACTGTACTTATTTCCTTGTTTCACTTGAAAGAAAGTTACTGTTTGTCATTTTTGCATTTAAGTTACCTGTAACACATTGCATTTTAGTTACCTGTAACACATTGCATTTAAGTTACCTGGCACTTGCTCACTAAAGCAATTATATGTTAGCACTAAAAAATTAAAAGCACTACACCCTCACAAACTCCCCTTGAGTACCTTGTTCCCTCCCCTTTGGCCCTTTTTTTCAATTATAAAGGAATTCCCAATACTATTTTAGCATGTCCAAAGGTCAGTTGTCAATCTCCTCTCCGGTCCAGCTGGTGAATCTGGGAATCTTGAGGCAATGTTACAACTGTCTCATGTATACAGGCAATGCTCTCCTCCTCCCAACAAATTCCAACACATATGAGAGATGTAACCATATAGCCAAATTGGAGGCTAAGCTCTCTCAACTCAGTACTGGCGTAACCAGTCAGGAGGAGAAGGAAACCACACTCACTACAATTCCAGTCTCACATAGATCTACCATGACAGCAAACCAAACACATAAACACACAAAAACATACTCGGAGGCTCTAAATAAAAATCTGCCTAAGCAGCAGAGCCCTCCAAAGCAGACACCCAAGCAACCGCTACCCCAAAACAAAACACGTGCAACACATAGCTCACAAAGCCAATGTGCCGAACAGTCACAGCCCTTAAGGCTAAACAACACACCTGATATTGTAATAGGTGATTCTATCGTCGGGCACACTGACGTACCACTCACCAGGCTGAACAAGGAGAAGGTCACGATGAGCTGCCTGTCAGGCGCTAGGATCCGCCACATAACACAAGCACTCAGGTCACTCCAAGGCAAGTACAAATATGACTCAGTCATTGTCCATGCTGGTGTGAATGACCTGAGATGTACCTCCCTGGACTACATGAAAAGAGACATAGAGGAGCTCTCTGAGCATGTAGCCCAGGCCAGTATGACCCTGACCTTGAGTAGCATCTTACCCTCACCAAGAATGATGCCACAATATGAAGACAAGATGATCAATTTCAACAATTGGCTTAAGTATTGGTGTCATTCAAAGGGGATCCAATGCCTGTCAGCCTGGGATGACATGCTCGACAAGCCACGATGCTTCGCTAGGGACGGCTTGCACCTGTCACCCCTGGGCTTTTGGATATTGGCAAAGGCTCTTGCTACCCCCATAGCGCCTTTTTTAGGCAAGGCTCAAAAGACAAACCCACCTCCATAGGTATCACAAGGGATAAGAAACTAAGAATGTGAGAGTGTTCAATCTCGCCTTTGTTCTTACACATGGGTTCGGAGCCGATCCTCGGCTCCGTGCCGGCCGACTGCAAGCTCTGCATCGAGAAGAAGCTCGAGGACATCTAATACCCACAATCCCCCTCTGCCTTTACCTCCGATCTAGTTTGCCGCTGCTGCATACGCATCGCTGGAGGCTAGCTCGAGGCTTTTTACAGATAAGAATTTATCTATTCTGTTTAAATTTTCAAAACTTCTTTAAAATCTAGTCAATTAAAGTTAGAGTGTGTGTGAGTGGATTAGAATTCTCAGTACCTTAGTTTAGTTTAACTTAGTTTAACTATCGGGTATAGAGTTTTGGCCTACCACCTTACTTGAATCACTTTTGACTAAAATTTTGTTGTAGTCTTGCTTTCTTAAGCAATTGACAATCGGACTTTCAATTACGGTTGACATTTTTACTGGATCTGACTATTACTGGACTGGACTGTCTCTTTCTCTTGTCATTATGTCTGAGAAATAAAATCTGGCTTCAAGCGTTGTCAGTGTGGCCAAAAGATGTCGGTTACAGACAACCACAGTTCCTGTGTCTACTGTCTTGGCCCTCTCCACTTACAAGAGGACTGCTCTATTTGTCACTCTTTTAGTGGGAGGTCATGACAGATAAGCGCAGGAAACTGATGGATAGAGGATTGTTGAAACCCTCTTTCCAGGAGGCTCTGGATGCTTCAGACCAGGCATCCATGTCTTGAAGGCGTCGGAGCCAAAGTCATCGGCTCCGAGCTCTTGGTCAAGTTAGATCACCGGTTCCACAGACTTGGGCCGAGTGTTCAACTGTTGGCAGTTTCGAGCCTCGAGTCTTGGAACCGGTGACGGAGCTCCCTCCACCGACTCTGCTGAGGTCGGCTCCGTCTTCGATCCCTTCGACTCGTTCTTCTAGGCCCCTTTCCGACACCGATGTGGACCGTGTGGTGCAGAAACTGATGGAGCATACGGCCCTATCCAAGCTTATCTCGGTCTCCTCTCAGTTGATGTCGAGACTTGAAGGCCTGCCACTATCTCCACCTGTTCCTCCTCCGAGACCTGTCCAGTCTTCGGAGCCGGAAGAAGCTGAACTGATGATTGTGGAGCCCTCGGTGCCAGAACCGTCTTTTTCTCGGTCGGCACCGTTCACCTTGACACCATCCGATCCGGTACTGGAGTCTCGGGCGAAGATCCGTCCTTGGTTCGGGACCGAGAGTCGGACCGATGTTTGGTTCCGGCGCTCCCTCTCGGGGCCTGGGCACGGATCGACTCGGTTCCGTCCTCGGGGTCGGTGCCTTCGGCTCCTGTTTCGGGATTCTTCCCATTTCTTCGGAACCGGGAGATACCTCGACTCGGGACCCGGGGGCCTTCGACCTCATGAGGAAGGTGTTGTCTACCCAGACAACCACATCAGCAGGTACAGCTTCTCCTCCCCACAAAGGACCGTTATCCTCCTCTGCACCCACGGCCACGTCCAAGCGTCGGGCACCAGTGTCTCAGCCACCCCTGGAGGGTGCCCCCTCTTCCTCGGAGGCTTCTTGGATGCCCCCGAAGAAGTCCCTAGGAAAAGACTGTGTAAGAGGAGACACTTGGATTCTCCACAAGAATCCTTGACATCTGATACTGACTTAGATGAGTCAGAAGGGTCCTCTAAGTCACCTTCAGAGGATGTCTCTTTTTCTGACATCTTGGAGATCCTAAAACAGAGAGGTGACTGGCAAGCCCTCCCCCCTTCTGAGGATGAGTCAGTTTTGCTGAAGGCATTTGGTGCCCGTCCTTCCTCCTCCTGGGTCACTCCGCCCTTTGATGAGTTAATGGAATTAATTGCTCGAGGCGTGGAGACTCCTGACACAGTGGAACCAGTCCCTAGGAAGCCAAATAAGTACATCACGGCACCACAGGACAAGGCTTACCTCACCAAAGGAGTTCCAGTAGACGCCATGGTGGTGGCAGCGGCCACGAAAAAGGAGATGTCAGTCTTCCTCATCTGTCCATCCGCCTAACAAAGACTCTAGGACCATGGACTGATCGCATTTTCAGTTCAGCGGCTTTCTCTATGCGTTCCCTGAACTATTTGACTCATTTTACACGTTTACAGAGGGATCTAGTCAGAGTTGGGAGATACCCTCCAGGGTACTACAGATGCTGCTGTCTCAGAGAAAGTTACAGCGCATCTCAACACCCTTACGTCCATTGTGAACTCGTCCATGAGGCTGATATCCTATGCAGCCGAAGGATCGAGTAGGGCAGCGGCTTCAGCGATTGCTCTTCGTAGGCAGTCCTGGATGCGCTTATGTTCATTTGTGGAAGCCTTTAAGTCTTCCTTTACTAACGCCCCATTTGACGGAGCCACACTTTTTGGCCCTAAAGTAAAGGAGACCCTTACCCGGTGTGAACAGGAGGGAAAGACTCTGTCTGCTGTCGGAGTCCGTTTTCCACCCCTTCCAGACCGTACCCCAAAGGGCAGCGTGGTGGGAAAATGTGGTTTCAAAACCCCAAGGATCTTTCCCAAACACACAGGGTGATGCCCCTCTAGAGGCAGAGGGGCAGAGGTGGAAGACGCCGCCCTGGCGGCAGAGAATCCAAAACCAAGGTGACAGGGATAATCTCCTGGCAAACCTTTTCAGCACTCCTGAGAGGAGGCCCGACTGTCCTGCTCTGGAGGCAGTTGGGGCTTTATACCCTCAGGCCTGGCAAAATCTTTCTTCAGATAATTGGGTAAAAGCATTGTTACCAGAGGTTACAAAATCCCATTTCTATCCACCCATTCCAAAGAAAACTCCCAGATGTACCACCCCATCTGAGACCCAGCAGCTACAGAAATTTCAAAGCTGCTAGAAAAGTCATCCAACCAGTCCCAGCGGACCAAATAGGATTCGGAACTTACTCAAGGTTCTTTTTAGTTCCAAAGAAAACAGGGGACTGGAGGCGATTCTGGACCTAAGCCATCTCAACACCTTTGTCAAGAAGAAAAGTTCGAATGGTCACGCTTCAATCGATCCTTCCATTCTTACGGAAGGGCGACTGGATGCTCGATAGATCTGAAGGGCATACTACCACATCAAAATGGCCAGGGCGTCCAGGGATCATTTGCGCTTCGGCTGGGAGCCAGTCACTATCAGTTTCGAGCCCTGCCCTTTGGTCTGACTACAGCCCCAGGGTCTTCACCAAATGCATGGCAGTGGTAGCGTCTCATCTGAGGCGCCTAGGATTCAGGTGTTTCCGTATCTGGACGACTGGCTCCTGTCTGCCACCACCAGGCGTCAACTGATACAAGCCAGGGATTACACCTTACAACTTTGTACACACCTTGGCGTTTCAGTAAATTTGAAAATCGTTGCTACAGCCATCACAGCATATCTTATTCATAGGAGCGGAATTAGATCGCGTCAGTTAGTTCTAAAACTTCCTACAGAAAGAATAGTAGCACTTCAATTCAACATTTCCCTTCTACTGTTGTCCAGAAAGTCCCCAGCAAAATTGTTCTGAAAGTTTTGGGTCTCATGGCAGCTTCCCTCATTGCGATACCATTGGGAAGACTGCACATGAGAGTGCTACAATGGCTTCTGTTTGCACAATGGTCATTCCAACAACTTCCACTGACTCACGAAATATTGATAACGAAAACATGCAAATCACACCTAATGTGGTGGTTACAGACTTGCAACCTATCCAGCGGAAGACCATTTGTGCTACCCACCGTCAGCGAAGATAACCACGGACGCTTCCCTGATAGGGTGGGGGGGCATCTTTCAGGGACAGACAGTCCAAGGCGAATGGACCAATCTGGAGTACAATCTGCACATCAATGTTCTGGAGTTGAGGGCAGTGTTTTGGCGTTGCAACACTTTGCCCCTTCTTCCTCCAGGTACCATTGCAGTTCAGACAGACAACATGTCCGTAGTCTGGTACATAAACAAGCAAGGAACCAGGTCTTACCAACTATGCAGAGAGGCCATGAGAATTTGGCAATGGGCAGAGTCCACGGTCGCTTTCTGATCGCACATCCGGGGTCATCCAGCGTCATAGCCGACAGGCTGAGCAGGGCAATACTATTGCCGCACGAGTGGTCCCTCAAACAGTCAGTTGCGAGAAGGATTTTTAAATGGGGCCAGCCTACCTGCGATCTGTTTGCGTCTCCAATGAACGCCAAATGCAGGAGCTACTTTGCCCTATTACCCCTCCAGGGAAGTCCCCAGGGCGCTGGTGCGATTGGCCCCGGGTCTCCTATATGCTTTTCCTCCATTTCCTGATTGCAAAGTTTCTACAGAAAGCCAACAACCTTCAGAGGACTATTATTCTCATTGCCCGTTCTGGCCTCGTCAAATTTGGTTTCCCTTTCTATTGATTCACGGGACCTTGGATGCTGGACCCAGAGCCAGATCTACGGACTCACTCGTCAGGAGTTCCTCACCCATCTCTAGAATCTCTCCATCTAGCAGCTTGGCTGCTCCGCTTCCTTTAGCCAGGTCGGTTCCCCTTCGGCGGTTCAAGATATTTTAGTAGCTTCTCATAAAGTTTCCACTACAAAGACTTACACCAGTAAGTGGAAACGTTTGTCTTCTGGAGTCACATCATTTGGACCCTGTTACAGCTCCGTTAAACAAGGTTTTAGAGTTCTTGACTGAATTATTTCATGAAGGAGCTTCGGCTACTTTAAGAGTACAGTTAGCTGCCATTTCTAACTATCATGTAGAAGAATGTGGTGCCTATTATGGCTCACAGACTTTGTAAAGCCTTTTAAAAGGTTCTTTTCATATCAGACCACCAGTCAAGTCCGACATCACCGTGGAATTTAAACTTGTTGCTCTTTAAATTGATGTTGCCACCCTTTGAACCAGCTTCAAGTTGCACATTGAAATTTTGTCATGGAAAACATTATTTCTAGTGGCCATTACATCTGCTAGGCAGTGTCTGAGCTTCAGGCCCTTTCGGTCAAACATCCTTATTTAATATTTCATTCTGACAGAGTATCCCTATGCACTAATCCATCCTTTCTTCCCAAAGTTTGTTCTTCTAGTAATATTAATCAGTCCATTGAATTACCCACCTTCTTTAAAACCACTCTAATAAATTGGAGTATATGTTGCACAAACTGGACGTCCATAGACAACTCAGATTTTATTTGGATAGAACAAAAGATCACAGGAAATCTGATCAACTATTTGTAGCTTTTGCTGACAGCAGAAAGGGTCTTGCAGTTACAACGAACTCTTTCTAAATGGCTAACTGACTGTATCACATATGTTTATGAAGCTTCTGACCAAACATTATCAGCAAAACCCAGAGGACATTCTACCAGATCAGTGTCTACATCTTTGGCTCACGCAGCTCGTTTACCTTTAGACACTATTTGTGCGGCTGCTACTTGGGCTAAACCACATACATTTATCTCTCATTACAAAGTGGACAGGGTTTCTAGGGATAGGGCAACCTTTGGTTCCACTGTGCTCAAGAACGTTCTCCCTTGAGTTCCTCAGGATCATGGAGCTAGGGACGCTACCCATGTGTAAGAACAAAGGCGAGATTGAACACTCTCACATAAAGAAGTTATGTCCTTACCATAATGTTCCATGTGGAGTGTTCATCTCGCCTTGGTTATTACACTCCCTCCCTTCCCACCCTTAGGAAGAACGTTCGATTTGGTGCCTGGTCTGGAGTATTCTCTTTCTGCTGTTGCAGTATTAGTGTGACTATCATACTCTTGGTATGTTTGTATATATGTACTTTTATGTATATAGTTGGCATGTGTGCGTGCTTTATGTCTGGTTTGCTTGCAAACTAGATCTGAGGTAAAGGCAGAGGGGGATTGTGGGTATTAGATGTCCTCGAGCTTCTTCTCGATGCAGAGCTTGCAGTCGGCCGGCACGGAGCCGAGGATCGGCTCCGAACCCATGTGTAATAACCAAGGCGAGATGAACACTCCACATGGAACGTTATGGTAAGGACATAACTTCTTTGTAATGCTACTCAACGCCAGAAGTCTAAACCTCAAGATGCACGCACTCGAAACTCTCCTTAGCATGGAGAACATCGATATCTGTGCAGTAACAAAAACCTGGTTCAAGGCTCCCGAGAGCACCCCAGCACTACCAGGTTATACCTCATACCGTGCTTTTCGGCCCCAAAACTTGGACTGAACCACAAAAGGAGAGGGATTATCAATATTTGTCAGATACCCACACCTCCAGGTTGGTGGCACAGCACGAAGCATCAGAGACTATCCATGTGCAACTAACAGTGGGTAAAACTGCCTTCCAGTTTATAGCCTGCTACAGACCACCCTCCCAAACCCAGGAACCCCACTCTGCCTTCCTGAGAACACTGGAAAATATGAAGGTCTCTCCAAACACCATTATATTGGGCGACTTCAACTACCCAAACATAGATTGGGAGCATTACTCTAGCTCCAACACCCCAGCCCAAAGGTTCCTAGAATTTATAAACTCAAATGCTGTGGAACAACTTGTTACCACTCCCACAAGAGGGGAAAACATACTGGACCTGATAATCATCAACATGGGGACTCTATGCTCCAGACCAGAAGTGTATCCCTCACTGGTAAGATCAGACCATAAACTAATCTCACTGGTTATTCACATCCCGACCCCACCCCCTGCCCAGAAAACCACAGTGAAAAACTTCTTTAAAGCAAATTTCGCACTCCTCAAAACCAAGGTGTAATCCTTCAAAGCCCCCGGGCCTGTGGAAAATACGGCCCAGACCGCAGAATCCTTTATAAATGCATTCTATGAACACCTTCAGGAATGCATGGATCATGCATTTCCAAATAAAACCAAGACCCAATCCTCCAAAGACAGACGTCCTGTCTGGTGGACCCCAGCCATAAACAAACTATACAATAGAAGGAGGAAGCTACTACATGATAGAGCAAAATCCCAAAAAGGGAAGGCATCTCTGATCAGTATTAGCAAAAAACTACGGGCACTCATAAAATCGTCTAAGGCCAGCTTTGAGAGAAATATTGCACAGGACACTAAGGATAATCACAAGGCTTTCTTTAGTTATGTTAGGAACCTGGGTGGAAATTCCTAGATATGCTCAGAATTAGTCCAAAATGACAAAAAATGCACCAAACCCACAGACATTGCCAACATCCTAGCTGACAGGTTCAGCGCAAACTCCCCCCCCCCCCCCCACCAAAAGGGAAAATATCTATCCTAGCAGAGTGCTGCCCCCCTGACATTTCAGATGCTCAGGTAAGAGCCGCCCTCTCCAAAGCAAAACAACACAGCATCAATGGGACCAGACGGTGTCCCGGGCTGCGTCCTACATGAACTCCAAGAAGAGCTAAACCCAAACATAAAACTACTGTTCAATCTCAGCCTTACTACAGGGTATGTACCCAAAGAGTGGCATACAGCAACAGTGGTCCCTCTCCACAAAGGTGGTGCCTCAACGGATCCTGGAAACTATCGCCCCATAAGCCTGACTAGCTTGGTCTGCAAAGCTATGGAAAGGATCATCATGGACCTCATAAATAAAGATATTGGGGACCTACAGACACTGGATCCTACCCAGTTCGGCTTTGTTAAGGGCAGATCCTGCCTCTTAAACCTGGTCGATTTCTTTGAAACAGTCACCAAGGCCATTGACGAGGGGAAGGTGGTCCACACAGCCTACCTGGACCTCGCAAAAGCCTTCAATACATTACCCCACTCGGGCATTATAGATAAGCTCACCAGCTTAAATATAAACCCCTATGTCACTAGATGGGTTGCAAACTGGCCCAAGGACAGAACCCACATGGTTAGAATTGCTGGAGCCATGTCAGACTCCAAACCAGTTACAAGTGGCGTCCCACAAGGCTCAGTCCTGGGACCTGTCTTGTTCGGTATATATTTCTCGGAGGTACAGGCCAACGCGGAAGGACTGTGGCTGACCGAGTTCGCAGATGACTGCAAACTGGGCGCCATAATCGACTCTCCAGCTGACACAAGCGTCCTCCAAAAGGGCCTCATAGAAACAGACAACTGGTGCCAGAGCCATGGCCTCAAGCTAAACGCCAAAAAGTGTATAGTCATCCCCTTTGGCAAAAACAAAGTGCCCACAAATTACCACATAGGTGGTAATCCATTAAGTACAGAAGAAGTAATTAGCGACCTGGGGTCCCAAGTTGATAGCAATCTCTCATTTGACAACCACGTGGCCAAAGTGGTTAGAAAAACATTTTATATAGCCCACCTAATCATGAAGGGATTCACATATAGATCAGGGGAGGTCATCATGCCTCTTTACTCATCCCTCATCAGGCCCATAATTGAGTACAATGCCCCTTTTGGGATGTACCTTACCAGACACCTGCAGAACCTGGAAAGACCCCAAAAGTACCTCACCAAGAAGATCAAAGGGCTCAAACAGATGCTATATGCTGCCCGGTTAAAGAAACTCAAGCTCTACTCAGTGGCATACTGCCTGCTCAGAGGCGATCTGTGCCTGACGTATAAAGCCATGTCCAACCCGGAATTAATGGACATGCTGCACCTCAGAAAATCCAAATCCCATCGAGCCACGCTCGAGACTTGAACCTCAGCACTGAAATAAATAGGACATGCTGGAGGGACAGATTCATAACCCAGAGGCTCCCTTCACTCTGGAATAAAATCCCAGTCCAGGTTAGGCAGAGTCCCTCATTGACTCTCTTCAAGAGGAATCTTGATGAGTGGATGGGATATTGTATGTTTACCCCGGGCATCACTTCTGTGTCACAAGCCAAACACACTCTGGCTAGGCTTATAAATGCCCTAGGGCAGATAGCCTAGTATGAACCTATGAACCTATATATATATATATATATATATATATATATATATATATATATATATATATATATGCAGATATTTGTGAGAGTAAAACAAAAAGTTACAGTCCATATGTTAGTTTTAAATAAACTGCAGACCTTGGGCATAAGTCGTAACAGTATTAGTTTTACACTGATTGCAGCAAATAAAATGCATTGTGTGACACTACGGCTGCCACAACAGATCAATGACTGCTGCTGAACAGTCATCAGGTGACTGCAGGTGTAAGTCACTTGTGTCCACATATGGCCTCTCTACTCATCAATTACAGTCACAGACTGTATATACTTCAGATACCAAATTGTGGTAAAATAATAATAGTAATATTAAAATATTCCATCTTACTTCACACAAATGCACAATAGTCTTGGAAAGCCAGATCAGTGACAGTTTAAACTGAACAGATGACAAGGTCAGTCAGTTTCATCTGCATATAGTTTCCAACCCCACCCAGCAGTTACAACCGGTTCTGTTTATATTTCATATTTCTGATTGTGGTAAATAATTACAGTAATGTAATATATTTTATCTTTGTTCCACACAAGTAGTCACCACACATTAAAGTATTCCGAGTTGCTTCACACAAATCTCATTAATTCTCTAAAGATTGAATAGTGTGCAAACAGTGACAATCAGTTGTTTTCCTGAATGGACATATACAGCAATTGTAGTTAATTTGTCTGCATACATTGCAGATGTCCAACTCATAAAATAACTTTCTCAACTTCTAAGTACAAGAATCTGGGATAAAGGCCAATGACAGATTTTAGATATTTCCGTTATATACATGAGAGGCGCATAATGCACATTTTCTTGAGAAAGTACATTTTCTGGAGGATAGAAAGTCAAAAACTAAAATGTCTGTCATTATATAGTGAATGCAACAATGGTGATTTACCAGAAAACCACAAATTTTATAATGGACAAGTTGGGAACAAGCCAAAAATAAGAAACAAAGTTCATTCTGCATAATCAAGAGCAGTGGGCACATACTCATTTTCCCCTGCATATCTATCCACTGCCCACTTCTGGTTGCCTGTCAGGATTAAGAAAAGAAAAAAAAACTTACCTCATGTTCTGAATAGCTGCTACTCTGTTCCACGGGGCCAACCACTTCTCTTGATCCTTTAAGATTTACAGTCTTTCTTCTTCTTGCCTTTCCATGAATCAGGTGGATTGTATGACTGAAAAGAGTAGAATGCCTGATAAACTGGTGGTCAGATGCATACTTTCCCACTATCCTGTAGGGTTCTACAGTTTTCAACTGGGGAATTGGGGACTATTGATTTATTTATTTGTTCTTTTAACTCTAAGCTGCGTAATGTCTCCAGGTGTTTTTGCACTTGCATCCTAGTAATGCCTCTAAACGTCAAATATTACTTGTTTATATTTACAGTAATAATTCCAAAACCATGCTACATACAAGGTGTTAGAAGATTTCATCTTAAAGTTTACACAATGGCAACATTTGACCTCTCTCTAGTGCAGATAAAGAGCTGTTAATTGTTGTTCAATTCATGTTTTCCTAAATATCTTGGAAACCAATGTGCACAGAAAGAACTGCTCTAGCCTCATATGAAAGCTCTCAGCTGGCTGAATAAAATGCAGTTGTGACAATATATGTGTAACTTGTGTGAATACTGAGATATTGCAAGTTGTTTACAAAATATTACAAACTTAATAGTTACTGTATTTACTGTGACTTATAAAAAATCCAGTTTAAACCTAGAACCTAAAGAATAATGCCACTATAAAAAATTGTATGTAATAGTTTACCATTTACATTTTTAGTAACCCCAATTATTCCAGAAATATTTAAAATGAGAGGGCATAATTTGATGCTATAAAAAAACTTAGGTTCTACCCAGCGGAAGTTACAATGCAAAGTTCCAGAACTCCATTGGAGGGAATGAGTTTAACTGAAGAAGCAAAGCTGCTGTATTTCTTTACTTAAAAATAAACAAACAGCAGAAAGGATTCCCTAGCTGAACAACATGCTAAGGAGCCATGTAGTCTGACTGTGCTTAATGCCGGCTGTGTTTGTGCCAACTGCATTGTTCTTATAATCTTAATTTGTTTGTCACTGTTAATTATTTTCTTCCTGGAGAAATGAAACACTCTCATAACCCCGCCTGTTGTCCTAGCCTACCCTGTACTTTAGTGATTCCAAGTATAACTGCTGTGATCATTCATAGTCTGAGTTTGCAGGCCATTTCTCAAGGAAGTCACTGTGCAAAGTCATTTGACACAGACCTTACGTCTTTGTTTCTGGTATGTGTGCATTGGAATTTTACTGAGAGTGCTGAATTCTCTACACACACCATGATGTCCCCCCACTCATCTCCCAGCATTACCAAGACTGGGGTATCTATTTTTTTTCACTGTATTTTTCTCCCGTGTGCTGCCAGCTGCTGACACCCACTCCTCCTCATTTATGGGGAAGCAACAATGCAGCAGCAACAATATGGTCGTAATCCTGGCACTTATTGGAAGGGTTTTGCTTAAACTCTACTGTTCCCTATGCATGTGCCTGAAAATGAAAGAGTTAGATCTGCAGTTGAGCAGTGTGAGGGCTTGTTTCTCATTTTTACAAGTAATGTTGCCCTCAGTAGTTCCCTTGTAAGCAGGTCCATTTGTCCATCTGTGGTCTCCACCAAGGATTGTGTGTGTCTTTTGTGTCCATAGGCACATGCCCCAATCATTAGCCCTCATAGGGGTGATCAGCCTGGGAAGTGCATATACCTCCTTTGCTGGTTCCTGCAGCATCCAGGTCCCTAACTTAACTTAGATCATCAGGACTACGGTCTGGTTTTCATTCATAAACTGACACAGCATTCAGAGCTGTAAGTATTCTCTTAATAAGAACATGCCAAAAGGCAGGAACATTTGCTTTCCCTGAGAAGAAGACTGATGATCTCAGGCATTCTTTGGTAGATCTCCTAATCAGTTCCTGAACTTGGGGTGCCAGAATCAAGGGTGTGCACTCTGCTTACATATATAGCCCTATTCTTTCAAATGACTCATTTGTGAGTAACCATGCCTTTGACAGTTAAAATCTCACCTTTTCTGTAGGCTTTCTGCAATGTAATACCATGAGTTTTATTAATTAGACCAGTAGTGTAATTTGTGGGCATCCTGTGCTCATTAAAATGGTATTGTAGCCTGCAGATCTACTTATGTTTATAAATAACAGATACATTCATTTTCAGTAAACAGTCATGGATTTTGAAGGTATACAATTTTTTGGCGGGTAATTGGAATAGCGTTCATTTTTAGTTAACATAAATTTTCTAAAGAGGATTTGAAGTCTGAAACTCAAATGCATGTCATTATTTAGTGACTTCAGTCCTCAGATCATGCCAGTTGACAGCTGTTAACTTGTTAACAGTTTTAATCAACATTTCTTGAAGAAATGCAGGAATATCTGTTTCCATTGCAAACAGACTATTTTCTGAGCTATAGTTTATTATCAGTGCAGTGTTGTCTGTAAATGTTTAAGTATGTTCTTGCATTCTCGTGTTCCTAAAAAATATAGAAATTAATGCCCTCGTTGCTGCCTCACAGCAAAAGGTTCTCCGTTTCGATTCTCGGCTGGGGTGCCTTCTGTGCGGAGTCTGCATGTCCTCTCTGTGGTTGCGTGGGTTTCCTCCGGGTGCTCCGGTTTCCTTCCACATCCCAAAGACATGCTTTAGGTCGATTGGACACTCTAAATTTGCCCTAGGTGTGAGTGTGTACCTTCTGTGGAAGGTTGGGCACCGGGCTGGCAACTCTGTTGGGCACCGGGCTGGCAACTTGACACTGTAAAACTTCACTGCCAATCATGAGCGGACAGGTGATCTGCTGTGGCGACCCCTAACCGAGAAGAGCTGAAAGAAGAAGAAGATACAATTTTATATTTAAGTGATAACTGGCATCAAAGCTTTGCTGACTGGTTTACTGTCTGTGGTTTCACTCTTAACCCATATTTACAGTTGTACATCTTTTAAACCATAAAACAGCTGGTTACTTATATGTAGATTTATGTTTTGTTTCAATATGTTATGCTAATGTTTAATTTATAATTTAGAGCGCTGTATGTGTTTCTTTCTTTTTAAATTCACAGACAAAAGTCAAGGAAGAAGAAATGCAAAAGCTGAACAAAGAAAATATTGCCATAGTGAAGGAATATGAAGCAAAACAAAAGCTAATAGAGGAAGAATTGATGTCTTACAAACATCAGTTCAGAGCTGCTCAAGAAAACGTAAGTCTGCATTTTAAATTACTTGAAATTTGGTTTCTGGAAAAAGTAAATAGACAAGGTTCATTTCTGAGTAAGACCTAAGACAGAAAGCAATAATCACCAAATCCAACACAGTGATGTCTCACAAGAAGGCATGGTGCAGATGGCTTTGACCTGGAAGTCATAATTAGGTGAAAAGATGGACAACAAAGTATGATATTGCATGTCTTGAAATGAAAAATGGTACAATTGATGGTACTTAATACTTGATATGAGGTACAACACAGCCAGGTATAGTACTAGCAGATGCAAAAAAAAAATGTTGTAGGAGCTTAGTACAGTTAGAGTAACAAAAAAAATAAAATAAAATATAGAGCTTGAAAATAGAGGAGATTGGTTGCAGAAGTGGGAAAAATCATTGTAAACTTAATTAGATTTAATTAATTAATTAGATTAGAGAGCAGAGAAGGTTTTGGTGAGTTAGGGATTAGGATTGTATTGTTTGATTGTGGAAATAATTTTAACCATTTCTGAAATGCAAAATAATGCAACCTTTAAGTAAGCCTGAAACCATCAAATTTCAAAAAGGATAGGCTGTCAAAAGTAAGTCTGTCACAGCTTACACTGTACTTGGATCCCCTTTGAATGAAGAGCATGTTTAGATTGGGGAAATTATATTGTTTTTACAGAATCAAAACTTGGTCCATCCATAAAAATGTAGCTACAAAGTAAGAAGTCTCCAAACCTTGAAGGGAACTAAAACATTTTATATCAAGAGCCGTTGTAGCAGGATGGCTTGGCTGGGGTGCCTTGTAACATTGTTGGTCATGCACACAGCATAAAAGATCAACAGATGAAGTCTCCATCTTTAGAGATGTTCTTTCTTGCTGAGTTGTATATTCTTGCAGAAGAGGTTTCTTTTGGAAGATTATTCATCTTGATGCAGTTGCGTAATTAACACTCCTGTTTTTCCACTGCAGTTTGTTTCTTGTATGCCATGTAATGAAATATTCTGTAATCACAAGGTAGTAGTAATACACACAGTAGAACTGTTGGCTAAGATTTACAAATAAAATTTTGCAAACTAATACACACATATTTTAGGCAGGGCAGATGTTCTTCGTGTTTCACTGTTGCAGTCATCGCATTTGTGTTATCCCTGCCAAGGTAGCCCTCGGCCGGCCTGAATACCAGAGGCTTAGTATTTCTGTGTCGTTTGCTGTTGCTTCAGGACTGATGTCAGGTCATCAGTAATATAAAGTAAGGCATCCGACACCATTACATCAGTCTTTCTTGCTGTGGAGCCTGAAGTAGAAGCAGTTCGCATGAGTACCGGTTGACTGCTGCCTGAGTTTCGTCTTCTGAATTTAAACTGAATTATTCTAAAGCTAAGTACCTTGCTGTAACCAATGTCAGAAAAAGTTAACAATTGTCTCGCCTGTGGAAAGCAAATACCACACCGAGACTTTCATTCCTACTGTGTCACTTGCTTAGGCCCAGACCACAACGTTCCTCGCTGTTGCTTTTGTGCTTTAACGCCAGAACTATATATCGTCGGGACCTTATTGTAGCTAGATATTTTCGCTTACAGCCCTCTATTTCCGATATGGCTTTGGTAAGCCATCCGACAGCAAATCTTCCAAAAAAACATAAGGATAAAGACAGAGACAGACCGCACAGGTCCAAACCTATCAACGACACTTCCATTAAGTTAGTTGTCAGCTCTCCGGTCCTCAGTGAGGCACTTTTGCTGCCCCTGGTGCCCACTTCTCTGGATTTGCATGCCGCTACCGAGACCCTTTTGGAGTATGCCACAAAACTCTTCTTCAACTAAGGATCCTGCGGTTGTCTCTACCTTGGATGGGTCCAGAGTCACTGAGCAGGCACCGGCTTCCAAGGAAGTACTTTGCACTGCCGATTCTCGACACAAACCGACAACTTCTTTCACGTCTTCCGTTCTTTCGAAAACTACCGACTTTCTAAGGCCCAGGGTATGAACCACACCTAAGAAACCAATGATCCAATCTCAGGCACCTGCTTTCTTGCCTCAGTCTCAAATGCTTAAAATGGTGGAAGACCTTATCATGCTGATCAGGGGAAGCCAAGCTACCCCTTTCAAAAGAAAAAGAGATCTGTCCCCAGTAGTTTTATCTGAACAGGAGTGTGATGACTCTGATGCATCTGAACATGAAGATATGCAACCCCTCTCTGCTTATGAGGATTCTGATGCAGAGGAATCCATTCCTTCAGCCTCTCCACCTGAGGACTTTTCCTTTGCGGAAACCCTTCATACCTTAAGGGAGCATTTCCAATGGGAATGTCAGGAGTACCCTCAGTCTAAAAAGAGACTGAGAGAATTCTTAGAGCTTCCACAGCACAGACCCCTGGCCATTCCCCCAGGCCTAGATGTTGTGTGGATGATGTTTTCCTGGAATCCAGTTAGACTCCTGACACCCTTCCTCCTGCTCCGAGAAAGCCTGACGGGTATTACGGAGTCCCTGACTCACACAAATTTCTTTTAAAAAATCCTACTGCTGACCCTGAGATAATTTCTCAAGGGCCTAAAGGAGTTAAAGCAGCCTCTGCTAAGAATCCCACCCCTTCAGATAGGGATTCCCGAGCACTAGTCCGATGTTGTAGAAAAGTATACATCTCTGCTACTCTTGCTTTCAAAGTGCTAAATTGCCAGTTCCATATGTTAAAATTTCAGCAACATGCAATCAAACTCCTCAAACAAAAAGTGTCTTCTTTTCCTGCTTGTGCAGAATCTAAAGAGTTACAAGAGTTAATGCATTCTGCAAGTCAAGTAACTAAGCACACTTTACATTGTGGTTTTGATGCCCTAGAAGCGTCTTGCAGGGCAGCAGTCACCAGTTCTGTCCTTAGAAGGCATGCTTGGGTCAAGCACAGCCCTTGCCAGACCATGTCAAATCTAAATTATTGGATGCAACCTTGCACAAAGACAACTTATTTGGCACCAAGGCAGAGGAGGTCTTAAAAAAGATAGAAGAAAAAGCTAAATCTATGCAGACAGTTAAGGATTTCCTGCAGGTCCAGCCATGCAGGTTCAGCAGGCATTGCCCCTCCAAGCACTGGTCCTTTCCTGCCCCCACCAGGTCAGTTCAGCCCAGACTCTGGGGAAGCAGACCCCCCCCCCCCCAGACAGCAGCCACAGGGACTGCAGAGATCAAAGCAGTGGAGCTCCTCCACTTCAAAACCAGGGAGTTCTAAACCACCCCCTCATGGTAAGAACTCACAATGACTCTCCTCCCCCACCCCCTCCCTCTGCCCTCCTGCACTTGCCCCTAGGAGGAAAACTCTCCTTCCATGCAAGCACCTGAGCCACCATTACCAACGACCGCTGGGCCCTCAACATAGTGTCCCAGGGATACAAATTTTCGTTCCACACACTTCCAACCCCAAAAGGGTTCCCAGATCTACCACTAAACCAGTGGGGAAAGGTGAAAAAGCAAGTCCTTTCACTGCTGTCTATGAGGGCAATAGAGCACGATCCTGCGGAACAGATAGGCCAAGGTTTCTACTCCAGACTTTTTCTGGTACCTAGAAAAGAGGGCACCTGGCACCCCATCCTTAATCTATCATTTCTAAACACCTGCCTGTTGATACTAAAATTCAAAATGCTCACCCTCCAGCATCTCCTACCCATGCTTACCAAGAATGCTTGGCTAGCCACCCTAGACCTAAAAGAGGCCTACCTCCTCATTCCTATCAGGGGATCATGCAGGAAATATCTACGTTTCAGGGCAGGATCTCTGCACTTCCAGTTCTCTGAGCTTCCCTTTGGCTTATCTACTGCTCCCAGAGTTTTCACAAAATGTCTGGCTCCCGCCATTGCCTTTTTGCAGACAAAGGAATATCTAAATTTACCCATACTTAGATGACTGCCTAATTCAGGCAGACAGGAAAAGCTGATCAAGCACCTGGCCTTTGTAAAGTCCCTACTGACCTCCCTAGGGTACACTATCAATGAAAAGAAATCCAAATTATTACTCGCCCAAAGGACTATGTTCCTGGGAGCAAGCCTGGACACAGCATCCCAGATGGCATTCCTTACACCAGAAAAGCAAACTTACCTGACAGCCTACTTCTCTCAACTAGCTACCAGACCCCGGTTATCTGCAAGGAAAATCCTGCAAGCTCTGGGGTTCATGGTATCTTCCATTCTACTCATTCCATATGCCAGACAGCATATGAGGATACTTCAGTGGTACCTAAAAAGCCTTAGGTGTCAACACTCTCAAGACCTGGAAACTCATATAAGATACCTTGCGTAAGGAAAGACTTACTTTGGTGGGCAGCAGCATACTCCCACAAAAAGGGACTACCTTTCTTGCCACCCCCTCGCTGCCCATACCCTCACCACAGACGCATCAGACTATGCCTGGGGTGCAAACCAGGACGGCAGGTGCATAAAGGGCCAATGGAGTCCAAAGCAAATCCATCTGCACATCAACCAAAAAGAGATGTTAGCTGTCCAGCACACATTGACAGCTTTCAAGCTCCTTCTCTCCCCAGGGGCTCTCCTGATCAAGACAGACAACACCACTATTATGTGGTACATCAACAAGCAGGGAGGGACTCACTCCTACCCCCTATGCAGGCTGGCCATGACCATTTGGCACACAGCCTCTGCCATGCAACTCCACCTGTTAGCACAATTCCTGCCAGGCTCTCTAAACTCTCTGTCAGACCACTTGAGCAAAAATCTTCTGGACCCGCACGAGTGTCAGCTAGACCAAAGACCCTTCACCCTGATAACTCAGAAATAGGGCTTCCCGAAGGTCGACCTCTTTGCTTCTCACACCAACCATCAGCTCAGATGTCTATACTACAACGACGAAAGCTTAAATGTTCAAATCTGTAAAGATCGACCTTTACAGCTCGAACAGTTAAACATTCGAACTTGTAAAAAAATAAATAAAAAAAATAAAACAAATGCAAGGAAAGGGTTATAACAGGGGGGCAAGCCCCCCTGCACCCCCCCCGCTACTTAAATATACCAACTCTGAGATCGCACTTCAGTGAACTACAGTGCGGAAATCGAAAATGTCCCATTCCGTGCACTGTAGCGCGATCTTGGAGTTGGTATATTTAAGTGGGGGGGTGGGGGGTTCAGGGGGGGGGGGGCTTGTCCCCCCTGCTTAAACCCTTTAGTTTTTTTTTTACTTGTGATTCTTTTTTTTTAATTTTTAAAGAAATTCGAACGCTTAACTGTTCGATCTCTAAAGATCGACCTTTAGAGATTCGAACATTTAAGCATTCGTGGATCTAATATAGACCCCAGCTCAGTAAGTTCTGCACCTGGGAGTATCACTGCGTGGCTTGGAAAGTTGAAGCCCCATCCCTTCCCCTGAGTCAATCTCTTGGTCTATGCATTTCTCCCAATATCTCTCATCACCAGGGTACTGCTCAAAATAAGGGAGGAAAAACTAAGGACAATTCTGATTGCTCCATACTGGCCTCGCCAGCACTGGTATCCACTGCTGCGCAGCCTGTCCCCACTGCCACCATGGCATCTCCCTCAGACCCCAACCCTCCTGACAGAGTGAAGGAGAATTCATGCATCCCCAATTGCAGACCCTCAACTTGGTAGCCTGGCTTATTCCCTGACCTCTGATCTATCTGCCAACCTCAGTAAACAGGTTCTAGATGTTATACGTGAGGCTAGATGCCCTAGCACTAGAAAGTCTTATGCTAACAAATGGAAAAGGTTCTGCATTTGTATTCAGGCTAAGGGAGCAGATATGGCACAGCCCTCCCTACCTCTCATCCTGGAATACCTAGCTGACCTGCTACACAGTGGTCTCTCCTTTTCCTCTGTTAAAATTCATGCCTCTGCTATCTCTGCTCATTTCCACACTGAGCACCCCCTTTTCTCACATCATCTGATCAAACAGTTCCTATGAGGAGCTAGCAACTTGAGGCCACCCAGAATAGCACCCAGGCCAGCCTGGGACCTAAACTTTGTGTTGGAAAAGCTCACCCTGCCCCTCTTTGAACCAGCATCTTCAGCAGAGTTAAAATTTCTCTCCTGGAAGACAGCTTTTCTTCTGGCCATCACTTCAGCCAGAAGAGTCTCTGAGCTACAAGCACTCATGGCTGTAGAAACCTTCATCATCTTCCATGCTGAAAGGGTGTCCCTCAGGACTAACCCAGCCTTCATGCCCAAAGTGGTTCCTACCTTTTTCCCTAACCAACAAAACAAGGGGGAAAGGATACTGCACTCTCTAGATGTGCACAGACAGCTCAGATTCTATCTAGGACTAAATCATTCAGAAAGACTGATCAATTACTGGTCAGTTTACTACAGGGGCAGAGGGCAAAGCCATCTCCAGACAAACCATTTCCAAATGAATAGCACACTGCATCAATTTCTGTCACAAGCAACACAGAAACCCTCCCCCTAAGGGGGTCAGGACTCACTCCACCAGAGCAGCTTTCCTCAGAGGAGTCCCCACCAGGGACATTCTGGAGATCTTTTCACACTTTCACCAAGCATTACCACCTGCCTATCTTCTCCAAATCCAGGGCAGGTTTTGCCACTGCAGTCTTGCAGGGCATCCTAGCCAGCCTCTAGTCTCCTTAACTGCCTCCACCCTTTTCCTCAGCTGTGGGAATCAACCCAAATGTGATTGACTGCAACAGTGAAACATGAAGAAAATAGTACAGTTGTGTACACTTACCATACATGTAGATGTTCGAGTGCATTCACTGTTGGAGTCTTGGTTTCCCTCCCTCCATCGCCCTCTTCTGTCTCTCACCTTACAAGGAACTTTTTTGGTATACTGGTGGGGTTCTTCCTCCATTTCCTAGCTCCCACTTGGGGGCTCCTGACAGGGCAAGAGAAATTGATGTAATGGCGTTGGGTGCCTTACTTTATACCACTGACGACCTGAAGTCAGTCCTGAAGCGACAGCAAGCGATGCAGAAATACTAAGCCTCTGGTATTTGGGCTGGCCAAGGGTTACCCTGGCAGGGATAACCCAAATGTGATGACTGCAACAGTGAATACACTCTAACATCTACATTTATGGTAAGTGTACACAACTGTACTTTATCGTATGTATTATGCAAAAGTAGAGAAATGAGGCAGTACGTTGTGCTTTATACATAACACCAAACAGTGCACATACAATGTATCATAACATTACATAAAGCTCATTTGTACTGCATGATACAATGGCAGAAGGCGCAGTAAGCGTGCCTAGACAGAGTAAACAATTGCTGCACATTGTAGCTTGCTGTTAACACCAAAAGTGTGTAGGCACAACTCAATGCAGAAACCTTTTGTGTTGAGTGTCGTAGAAACACAGATTTTTAGCAGTTTTTATTCTGCTGCATCAGAAACAGCATGCAGTAAGAATAATCCAGTGTAAGAAAAGTATAAAGTGCAGTAGGCAGACATAAGCAGCAAACTGAACAACACATATACAGTATATGTTAGTGACTGTGGATGATGCCAGCAGCATGCCAGAAGTACACACTAGGATATAGAGCATGGCACTATTAGTGGATACACATGTGGATGCTGTGCATCAGTAACAGGTTGTGCAGGTAAAAGCCCTGCAGCATTACAGGAAAAAGCCATATGCATATACTGTCCATGCCGTGATTTCATAACTGCTTGTAACACTCCACATGAAAGGAGATAAGCTGCACATATACATATAAAGTATGAGGTACATGTTCAAATAATGCACATGATGGTGTGCCATCATACAAATGTGTCTGCACTGCAGTGGTAAGTATATTGAGGGCAAATAGTGGTGTGCACAGAATGCCTACTGGAACAGAACTTTTGTGAGTAGATTAAGCCACAAATACCACAGAATGCCACACATCATCAGTTATATAGTATTTGTAATGCTAACATTCCAGTACAGACTGCTGTGAAGCTGTAAAAATAGTAGTGATTATGTAAATATCTTTTAAAGTGTATTTGAGCATCAGTACATTAATTGTGTAGGGGATTAACAATTCACAATTTCTTTTCCTATTGCTTATTTTTGCCTGTTGCCTAAAACTTAAAATTTACATAATTTATTTATTATTTATTGACATTTGTTGACCGGAAAAGTCCACTGGCTCAAATAACCCATTTTCAGTGAAGGTCCGGGGAGAAAAGATCCGCAAATAATTGCAGATTTAACAAGATGGTACAGAGGTTGCATATGTTACAGGAACAATTCAACTTTTTAAGTTAAAAGAAAATTACAAATTTAACAGTGCTAGTATGCAAAAGTTTGCATATGCAACAGGAAAACTGCAACTGTTTTGAGTTAAATGGAAAAAATTTTGGACAGTATACTGTAAGACAGAGAATTTGTGTAAATAAATGCAGACACATATTATAGCAGATGTCTAGGATACAGTTCATTTATGCAGAGACTTGCCATATATCATCTCATTTTTAAGTAAGAAAAAAATTAAGGTAATTTATTGATTTTGCAGGTGCAGTGAGGGTTATCTAGATACTGCCTTTTTAATGCTGATTTAAAGTTTTTCAAACACTCAATTTGAGTTATGTGGGAAGGTAGGGAATTCCAAAGTTTTGCTATACATTGTGAGTATAGACTTTGTCCAACTCTTTTGTTAATTTGGTTACATTTAAAAGCATTTTGTTGAAGGATCTGAGGGTCCTTGTTAGAATACATGTATGAAGGATGGACCAGAGTGCTGGGAAGGTGTTGGGATTGAAAATAACTTTATGCGCTAGAGTTAGTTGGGTGTAGTTGAGATATAGAAACTTCAAGCTAGTTCAATTCTGAGATGGCCTGGCAGTGGTGAGAACGGTTAGGCTTACCTGAGGCGAATTTAGCTGTTTTATAATAGCAGGAGGTTGGCGTAATGGTTAAGGTGTTTACCTTACAGACACAAGGTGCAGGTTTGATTCTCACATGGGGTAATTCGCTAGGCTTAAAATGGTCCAAAAGGGCAGTTGGCCTAATGGTAATCTATAATCTATCTATAAGGATTGCAGTTTATTGTTAAGTGACGAGTGAAGGTTAGTAAAAATGGCACTGCCATATAGTAGGGAAGGGATGAGAGTAGGGTAGTGGCCAATTTAATTTTGATGTGGTTGTCCGGATAAAGTTTGTGATGGTAAAGTTTCCCTAGTTTTGAAGTGAGTTTTCTTTATTGTGTTAAGAATATGTGATTCAAAGGTGAGCTTATCGATTATTTATTATACCTACTAATTTTGCTGTGTTCATGATTTCAATTTCGGTATTATCTAGAGAGAAGATCCTGAATTGTATATCTGGTTGTTTTGTGGAGAAAAGTAATAGTCTG
The DNA here is from genome assembly GCF_019279795.1 of Protopterus annectens. NCBI lineage: Eukaryota > Metazoa > Chordata > Ceratodontiformes > Protopteridae > Protopterus > Protopterus annectens. The sequence continues at coordinate 1,773,853,195 of NC_056731.1, forward strand.
TTTTTTGGGGGGTTTAACAGCAATTGTGCATTATTTAGCCCTTCTATAGTTGAGAATGCCTTTTGATTGGCTGTTAGGAGATTTGAGAAATTATTGGCAGTAGAGATGATTGTAGAATCATCTGCATATTGGAGGAGGTTACTTTGTTGAGAGGCTTTGTGCAGATTGTTGATGAAGGTATTTAAGAGTAAGGGCCCTAGTATTGATCCTTGTGGGACTCCGATATTGTTTGCCAGATAATCCGATTGCTGATTGTGCCTTGTTGTTTAGATAAGAGGAAAACCAAATGAGATCGGTGGGGGAACAGTCTAGTTTAGTTGGTTTATAAGTTTAGTATGGGATAGAGTATTGAAAGCCTTCAATAGATCTAGTAAGATTACTGAAGTAGGATGGCTGGCATCAGTGGCTTTGTTGACAGTATCAGTAAAAGATAGAAGGGCTGTGATAGTACTGTGGTTAGGGTGATGAACATTCCTTTGAGAATACTTTGAGTCTTTTGGCTGAATCATTACATCAATTTTGTATTTCTTCTTAATGCAGCTATTGCCCTTAGAGATGTCTGAAGTATAATACGTTGAAGAGGTTGTAACCTCATTTAGAAGATATATTGACACATTAAAGACTAAATTCTAAGGGTCTGTTTCTCCCTAGTAATGCTAACTATCCTATGGGATGTTTGAGGAGTTATGTGTGATGATGCCATTGAATGTCTTTGTATATGTGAAAAGGTGGGAAGTGCTGTGTCTGGTAGATGAGCTGCAAAGGTACTCTGGAACATCAACACAATGACACAAATTTATATACTTTAACCAGAGCCATATCTGGCACTTGGTGGCCCAGGTAGCTGCCTAGGTCCTGCTGGCTGGGTAGGGCCCTGTCTATTATTAAAAAAAATATATATTTTCTTGTAGCTAACTAGCCCAAACTTTGGCTACATGTTTAAAAGAACCAAATATGTCATAACTACATCCAGAGCATGGGGATGTGTGTTACATGTGAGTAATATAACTATCTAGAAATGCAAGTAAGCACTAATCAGCAACAACCATCTCTAGAGAAACATGCATGAGAAATTTGAATTTGCTGTTCACAGCAACAGAAACAAGTCAGTGTGAGTGGCTTAAATACCCTTCCAACAATGGAGAAGTGTGTGTGTGTCTGTGTGTGTGTGTGTGTGTGTGTGTGTGTGTGTGTGTGTGTGTGTGTCTGTGTCTGTGTCTGTGTGTGTCTGTGTCTGTGTGTGTCTGTGTCTGTGTGTGTCTGTGTCTGTGTGTGTCTGTGTCTGTGTGTGTGTGTCTGTGTGTGTGTGTCTGTGTGTGTGTGTCTGTGTGTGTGTCTGTGTGTGTGTGAGATGCCACAGTTAGGATGTGCCATCTAGTTAAGTAACTTCCTCAGACTCAAATCCTGTACCTTGAGTACCACAGTTAGAGTCTTATTCCTCCATATCAACTGCCAGACCACCTTTAACTTTCTGCTCCCCCATTTGGTAATTCTTAGGATTACAGTTAATCATTCAAATAAGTGTTGATGAAAAACCTGTTGTTCGCTTCACCTTTTAAGTGATTAAGAGTAGTCTGCTCTTATCTGTCTCCAGTTGTGCAGAACATCGATGATTTTGCTTCATGATCATGCCCTGTGCTTCAGGAAGTCTCTTAACCAGACAGTTCTGTAGGGCAACTGGAAATTTGGGCTAGCTTTCTCAATGGTCCCCTAGACTGCAAGTCTATTATTTACCCTTGAACTGGAGTATTTATGTTGCAACAGAAGCAAATTAATTGTAGTAAAGAACATCATCTTGTGAGCCATGTAATTTGGCTGTTGTCCTTGGTTTCCGTGATGTTCATCGTGTTTCACTGTTGCAGTCATGACTGTAGGGTTCTCCCCTGCCGGCAGGCAGCCCTCGGACGGCCAGAATCCCAAAGTCTGGGTCCAGCGTCGGCTGTTCAACCCTGCTCCCTGACGTCAGAGCGCCAGGAGTATAAAGCTGACAGCCGACGCCATCTTCTCCAGTCTTTCTTGCCGTGCGGTGATAGCAGTTCACAAGTGCCGGTCGGTTGACTCCTGACGAATATTTCTATTTACTTCGGTCTGAAGACTTTCTTCTCAACTCAAAGCTAAGTACCCCGTTGGGGAAACTTTTTTCTTGCTCCACTCCGATGTCAGAAAAAGTTAATAATTGTATTTCATGTGGGAAGCAAATACCTCATAAGGATTTTCATTCTTACTGTATTCCTTGCTTAGGCCCTGACCACGACGTAGCTAGTTGTCGGTTTTGTGCTAGATTCAATCAGCGTACAATTAAGCGAAGGTACGATTTTGCTTTTCATTACTTCGGTAGGCGCTTTAACTACAAAATGTCGTCGGATACGGTTCCATCTACCGGAGTTCACAAGCGTCGCAAGGATAAAGACAGGCCTCCGAGGTCCAAATCTGATGATAGCGCACATGTGGAGCCAGCTTCATGTTCGGCCGTCGTCAGTGAGGCGCTTTTGTTGCAGCCCCTGTCGTCGGCCATTTCAGAACAGATGGCCGAAACGGACTCTCATGAGGAGCCAACCAGGCCTTTAAATATCTCTGTTGCAGGACCTTCAGACAATGCTCCTTCGGATGGGTCCAGAGCCGCTGTGCAGGTACCGGCTTCCGAAGGGGTTTTCAGGCCTACTCAGCTTCAAGTAAAGGCAAAGCCAAAGACAAAGGCAAAGACTCCTTCTAAATCAAAGACTTCAACACAGGCCTCTTCTGAACTGGCTCCCAAGTCACAGAAACAGTTACTCAAGATGGCGGAGGATTTACTTACAATGATTAGGGGTTCTCATCCCCCTCCAGACAAACGGCCAAGGCAGGATGTTTTTTATGATTCCTCTGATCAGGTTTCTGTTTCCTCAGTTTCTTCTTCTGATCAGAAATATTCTTTCCCTCCTTATGAGGATTCTGATGCGGAAGAATCCATTCCTTCAGCTTCTCCTCCTGAGGATTTTTCTTTTGGGGAAACTCTGCATGTAATGAGGGAACATTTCCACTGGGAGGGACAGGAGTATTCAGAATCCAAGGAAAGACTGAGGGATTTTCTTCTTCTTCCCCAACATAGACCCCTGGCTATTCCTCCTGTTTTGGATGTTGTGGAGGATGCCTTTTCGGAGGCTAACTTAACTCCTGATTCTTTCCCTCCTGCTCCTGTTAAGCCTGATAGATACTACAGCGTTCCTGATTCCCATCAGTTTTTATACAAGAATCCTACTGCTGACCCTGAAACCATTTCTCAGGGCCCTAAGGGTGTTAAGGCCGCTACTGCTAAAAATCCCATTCCTACTGAAAAGGATTCTCAAGCCTTGGAACGATGGGGCAAAAAGGTGTACTCTTCTGCTACTTTGTCCATTAGGACTTTAAACTGTCAGTTTCATATGCTTAAATATCAGCAATTTCTCTTGTCTGTCTTAAAACAAAAATTTACTTCCATTTCTGCCTGTGCAGATAAGGAATTACATGACTTATTGCATGCCACTGAACAAGTTGGGAAGCATGTTTTACACTGTGGATTTGATGCCTTGGAGGCCTCTTGTAGGGCTGCAGCCTCTGGCACAGTCATTAGAAGACATGCATGGCTAAAGGAACAAAATTTGCCTGAACAAGTAAAGGCTAAATTATTGGATGCTCCTGTTCAGCATAATGTTTTGTTTGGATCTAAAGCTGAAGAGGTGATTAAAAAGATGGAGGATAAGGCGAAATCCATGCAAACGGTTAAAGATTTCTTACAAGTACAGCCTCCTAGATTTAGCAGGAATTGGCCATCAAAAAACTGGTCCTTTCCCTCTTCAGACAGGCCTCAAAGGGGTAGATATAGATGCTCCAGAGGGAGGCCTCAATCACAAGCTGCTTATAGACCAAGACAGTGGACTGCTTCTACCCCTAGGGGAGGAGAGGACCACAGTCTCAAAGGAAACAAACTCAATGACTCCCTCTGTTGGACTGCAGGAACGTCTTGCCTGGAAGCCCCTCTCGGAGGAAAACTCTCTCTTTTTTATCAAAATTGGACTCAAATAACTCAGGACAAATGGGTTTTGGATGTGATTTTAAGAGGTTACAAATTCCATTTTCATACTTTGCCAAGGCCAAGTGGATGGCCAGACCTTCCAAAACATCAATGGATGGAGGCCTTAAACCAGGTGGAAGCTCTTTTGGCTATGAATGCCATAGAACTGGTTCCTCTTTCAGAGATAGGGAAAAGGGTTTTACTCAAGGCTCTTTCTAGTCCCAAGGAAGCAAAATTCGTGGAGACCCATTCTGGATCTGTCGGTCTTGAACACCTTTCTAGAGATTCCAAAATTCAAGATGCTTACTCTACAGCAGTTACTTCCAATGCTGTCCAAAGATGCATGGATGGTGACTTTGGATTTAAAGGAGGCATATTTACACATTCCCATCAGGCAGGATCGCAAAAAATACTTCTGGTTCAAGGCCGGATTGAGGCACTTTCAATTCTCTGCGCTGCCCTTTGGATTGTCTACTGCGCCCAGGGTCTTCACCAAATGCCTGGCTCCAGTAGTAGCTTACTGCAGACTCAAGGGAATTCAAATTTACCCTTATCTGGATGATTGTCTAATTCAGGCAGACAGCAAGGATGTCTTACTCCAGCATCTGGACTTTGTACAAAACCTCCTCAAATTCCTGGGGTTCTCTGTAAACATAAAAAAAGTCAAATTTGACACCATCACAACAGATAACTTTTCTGGGTGCTCTTCTAAACACTACAATCCAGATGGCATTTCTGACATCCAAAAAACAATTACAGCTGGCATCAACTTTCAAAGCCTTGGCAACTCTAACCCATCTATCTGCAAGGAAATTCCTGCAGGCTTTGGGTTACATGGCCTCCTGCATCCTTCTCGTACCATATGCAAGACTACACATGAGGAAAATACATTGGTACCTAAAAAGTGTATGATCTCAGCATTGCCACAGTTTGGACATATACTGATTCCCGTCCTTCCTTGCCTTCAAAAGGAATTTCTTTGGTGGTCCAGGGCATGTGCTCTAAACAAAGGGAAGCCCTTCCGTCTACCTCCTGCCTCTCAGATTCTAACCACGGACGCCTCGGATTATGCTTGGGGAGCCCATTTTCAAGGCAATTGTCTGCAGGGCCTTTGGACAAAGGATCAGATGCACCTGCATATCAACTTAAAGGAAATGTTAGCCGTTCAGAAAGCTCTATTGGCCTTCAGGAATCTCATACAACCAGGACAACTACTAATATGGACAGACAACACCACAGTTATGTGGTACATAAACAAGCAAGGGGGATCTCATTCCTACCCCCTTTGCAGACTAGCCATGGATTTATGGAACACAGCTGTAGCTTGCAATCTGGATCTTCAAGCTCAGTTTCTACCAGGGAAACAAAACTTACTGGCAGACAGTTTGAACAGAAACCTTTCGGATCCACACGAGTGGATGCTGGACACCAAAATATTCAGGATGATAACAGCAGTATGGGGATGTCCTCACATAGATCTCTTTGCATCCCATCTAAATCATCAGCTACAGAATTTTTGCACCAGAACTTTCCACAGAGAAGCTTGGAAAGTGGATTCCCTGTCAGTTGGAGGAACCTCTCGGGATATGCCTTTCCGCCTCTACCTCTTCTTCCATGAGTTTTATTGAAGACAAACCCAAGATGATAATCTTGTTGGCTCCGAATTGGCCTCGGCAGTTTTGGTATCCAACTCTAATAAACCTATGCCTGGAGCCCCCTTGGATTTTACCTCAGTCTCCGAACCTTCTGTCCCAGCATCCGGGTCGGGTTCTACACTCTCATGTCAGAACTCTCAGCCTGGCGGCCTGGTTAATCCAGGACCTTTGATTTCTTCTTTCCTGCCCAAGCAGGTTATGGATGTCATTTTAGAAGCCAGACGTCCTAGCACTAGAAAATCTTATGCAGGAAAATGGAAAAGATTTTGTTCCTGGATGCAGGCTCAGGATTCTGATCCTCTTCTTCCTAACATTACTTTAATTTTACTTTACTTGACAGATCTCTTACATAAGGGTCTCTCTTTCTCTTCCATTAAGATCCATACCTCTGCTATTTCTGCTCATTATAATACAGACCCTCCCATCTTTTCCCACCAGCTCATGAGACAGTTCCTCAGAGGAGCTAAGAGCTTAAGACCTCCTAGATCTCCTCCTATTCCTGCTTGGGATCTCAATTATGTTTTGGAAAAACTAACCTTGCCTCCTTTTGAGCCTGCCGCTTCTTCTGACATCAAGTTTTTATCTTGGAAGACAGCTATCCTGTTAGCACTAACCTCTGCCAGGAGAGTTTCAGAGTTACAAGCCCTTATGGCGGTGGAACCTTATATTATTTCTCATCAAGACAGGGTATCTTTGAGGACTAATCCGACCTTCATGCCTAAGGTGGTTTCCAAAGTGGCTTTAAATCAAACTATCCACTTGCCAACCTTTTTCCCCACTCCTCAAAATAAAGGGGAAAGGATCTTACATTCCTTGGATGTACATAGACAGCTACGTTTTTACCTGAACAGAACCAAGGACATCAGAAAATTAGAACAATTGTTTGTTCCTTATGCTTCAAGTTCCCAAGGTAAAGCCATTTCTAAACAAACCATTTCTAAATGGATTGCTCATGGAATCAGATTTTGTTATTCACACCATGGAAAGCAAATCCCAGGGAGCATTCAGACTCATTCCACCAGAGCTGCTGCCACTTCTGCGGCCTTCCTCAGGGGAGTTCCTACCAAGGACATTTTGGAAGCTGCAACTTGGAGTTCAGTGCATACTTTCTCTAAGCACTACAATTTACCTCTCTACTCTAGTCTAGGGCAGGCTTTGCCTCTGCAGTCTTGCAGGGCCTTTTTAGCCGCCCCTTCTTCTTTATGACCACCTCCCTTTCTTTCAGCTTTGGGATTCTACCCTACAGTCATGACTGCAACAGTGAAACACGATGAACATAGTACAGTTGTGTACACCTACCATAAATGTAGATGTTCAAGTGTCTTCACTGTTGCAGTCTGGGTTTCCCTCCCTCCTGTCCCCTCTTATTTTTACTTTTGTGTGGTTCCTTTTTTCACCATTCTTCTGAAGTGTATTTGCAAAGGTTATGGGACCATTTTCATTTTGGAAGTCCTCACATCTGGGGCAAGAAAAACTGGAGAAGATGGCGTCGGCTGTCAGCTTTATACTCCTGGCGCTCTGACGTCAGGGAGCAGGGTTGAACAGCCGACGCCAGACCCAGACTTTGGGATTCTGGCCGACCGAGGGCTGCCTGCCGGCAGGGGAGAACCCTACAGTCATGACTGCAACAGTGAAGACACTCTAACATCTACATTTATGGTAGGAGTACACAACTGTATTTTCTGTTGAATATTGACAGTATATTTATTATTTAGCTTTTTTTTTTTTTTTTTTTTTTTGGCAGACACTGATTTTTAATGCACTGGGTTTTGGCTACATCAGTTTGTTTAGCATTTACTGCAAATGGGTAAGGCTACAAGTTTTTAGAGGTATTCCTGTAGTACATGGTTTGATTCCCACAGCCTTCAATTCTTTTTTCTGAGAGTGCCAAGTAACTTCAGCCTGAACCGAGCTTCCACACGTACGGCAAGTGCAACGTCCCAAAAAATCATAAATCCACATACAAGTAAAGTGGATAAAAATAACTGACTCTGATGAACTGATAAAGTTAAAAATTCATTAGTCTGTCTTTGCAGAACTAGTGTGCAAAGCAAATTCGAATACATTTACTGTGGTAATTTTTAAACTACCCGTAAGCTTAAGGATAGAATTGCCGAGCATGTTATGGACATCAAGAATAAGAAAACGGTTAGTGCATTGTACAACCATTCAGTTATTTGCACTAATTTTAGGAGATTTTTATTCTTTATCATTGACCGGGTGGTGAAAAACCAGAGGGGTGGTGATTATAAGCTGGCTTTAGAGCTAAGTGAGACAAGGTGGCAACTAAGACTCAATACCAGAACTTTTCCAGGCATCAATGATAATATATCTATTGTTCCACTTTTGAAGCAGAGAGCTTTGAACACTTGAACATTTGATTATATTTTTATATATGTTTTTATATTGTTTGTGTGTATTTTATTGGGGGATTTGATTATGTATTTAATATGAACTTTTTAATATATTGTAAGTTTTAAAGGCAGCAGTTAACATTATTGTATGATGTCACTTTAACAAGCTTTAAAAGGGAAGTGATGTTTATTTGCTATGACTCTGATGAAGCCTGGGATGTGCAGGTGAAAGCGCTCAGTCGTTTGGTTCTATGTGAATAAAGCAGTGTTTCACTTTTCAGGGTTGTGGTGTGCCCTTTTTTATTTTTTTGTGTTTGGTGATACTTTTCGGTATTCTACCCTTTGTGTGGTGGTTTTTCTTGTTTAGATTCATCATCACTATTGCCACAAATAATACTGAAATTAGAAGCTTTTTAGTGAAACATTGGAACTTAAGTCTGAAGCATAGGTTGAAATCTTTTATTTCAGATTTATGAAAAATTCTGGTCCTTTGTTAAAAATATACTCCATCCTGGAACAATCACCACTTCTATTCCTGACTCGGATAACACTCCCTGTGAATCAGCTGTTTTTTTTAACACATTTTATAGAAAGCATTAAAGCCCTTACTAAACATTTCCCACCTAACAATGCTGATATGTCCTCTCCTTAGACAGCAAACACCCACTGTCTTACCATACAAACCATCCAGACCTCCTACATCAAATTGCTACTGCTTAAACTGAAACCCTGATGTTCATCGTGTTTCACTGTTGCAGTCATTGCACTTGGGTTATCCTGCTGGCAGGCTACCCGAAGTCGGCCTGAATTCCAAAGTCTTGGTCCAGCGTCAGTTGCTGTCACCTCTTCCCTGACGTCAGTGCACCATGGGTATAAAAGATGCAGCCGACGCCATTTTCTTCAGTCTTTCTTGCCGCGCGGTGCCCGAAGCAAAAGCAGTTTGCAAGTGCCGGTCAGCCGACTCCTGAGATTTTCAAAAACAAATTTCAGATCCGAAGTCTTCATTAAAGCTAAGTACCCCGTTGGGGAAACTTTTTTCTTGCTCCAGTCCGATGTCAGAAAAAGTTAACAATTGTATTTCTTGTGGGAATCAAATACCTCATAAGGATTTTCATTCTTACTGTATTCCTTGCCTAGGCCCTGATCACAACATTGCTAGCTGTCGGTTTTGTGCTAGATTTAACCAACGCACTATTAAGCGTCGATATGATTTTGCATTATATTACTTTGGCCGAAGATTCAGTTATTTAATGCTGTCAGAACAGCCGATGACCGGAGTTTATAAAAAGCGCAAGGAAAAAGAAAAGGACAGGCATCCGAGGTCCAAAACCGACGACGAGGCTTCCGCTAAGCCAGTCGCCAGTTCTCAGTGAGGCGCTTTTGCAGCCCCTGGCGCCTGCTACCTCAGAGCCACAGGCTGCTGATGACTCCCACGTGGAGCCAGCTAGGCCTGTGGATACTCAAGGTATTGGACACTCGGAAACTATTCCCTCAAATGGGGTCGGAGCCACTGAGCAGGCATCGGCTTCTGAGGGTGTTTTCAGGCCTACACAGTTATATATAAAGCCTACTTCAGCTTCTAAAGCAAAGTCTAAAGCAGTTCTGTAGACAAAGAAACAAGTACAGCATTCTCCTGGACAGACTACCATGCCTAAAAAACAGATGCTCAAAATGGCCTTGGACCTAATTACTTTTATCAGGGGTTCCCATCCCCCTCCTGACAAGAGGCCTAGGCAAGAGACAGAATATGAATCTTCAGATCAGGGTTCCATGTCCTCTGACTCCTCTTCTGAACAGGAATACTCTCTTCCTCCTTATGAGGATTCTGATGCTGAAGAATCTATCCCTTCAGCCTCACAGCCTGAGGATTATTCTTTTGGGGAAACCCTGCATACCATGAGGGAGCACTTCCACTGGGAGAGCTAGGACTACTCAGAATCCAAGAAAAGGCTTAGAGATTTCCTTTTGCTACCTCAGCACAGGCCTTTGGCTATTCCTCCTGTTAGACATTGTAGATGATGTATTTTCAGACTCCGGCCTTTCTCCAGACTCTTACCTCCTGCCCCTGTTAAACCAGACAGATACTACAGGGTTCCAGATTCACATAAATTTATTTATAAAAACCCTGCTGCTGACCCAGAAACTATTTCTCAGGGTCCCAAAGAGGTCAAGGCTTGTACTGCAAAAAATCCTATCCCCTCTGATGGAGATTCAAGAGCACTAGACAGATGGGGAAAAAAGGTTTACACTTCTGCTACTTTGGCTGTGAGGGCTTTAAATTGTCAATTTCATATGCTTAAATATCAGCAATACTTAATGTCACTGCTAAAACAGAAAATGTTGTCAAATTCTGGTTGTGCAGAAAATAAGGAAATGCAGGATTTATTGCATGCAGCTGAACAAGTGGGAAAGCATGCATTGCAATGTGGTTTTGATTCTCTGGAGGCCTCTTGCAGGGCTGCAGTTACGGGTCCTGTTATTAGGAGGCATGCTTGGTTAAAGGAATAGAATCTGCCTGGTCATGTTAAAGCAAAATTATTAGATGCTCCATTACAGCATGATACCTTATTTGGTGTTAAAGTAGAGGAAGTGTTGAAGAAAATTGAGGACAAAGCAAAATATATGCAAACAGTAAAGGATTTCTTACAGGTACAGCCACCCAGATTTAGCAGGAACTGGCCTACAAAGAATTGGTCCTTTCCAGTGTCTGACAGGCCACAAAGAGGCAGATACAGATGCCCCAGAGGCAGATCCCAGCCCCAGGGCTCATACAGGCCAAAACAGTGGGGTGCTTCTACCTCCAAAAGCGGAGAAGACCAATCACAGCCATACAGGAAACAATCCCAATGACTTTCCTCTGCCAGCACCAAGCACTCATCTTTTGGCAGCCCCCTTAGGGGGAAAACTAGCACTTTTTTCTTAAAATTGGCACATGATCACCCAGGACAAATGGGTTTTGAATATAGTGTCCCAGGGCTACAGGTTCCACTTTCACACTCTGCCAAGGACAAAAGGTATTCCAGACCTGTCACACAATCAATGGGCAGAGGCACAGAAACAAGTTTTATCCCTCATGAACATGAGGGCCATTCAGCAAGTACCACAGCAAAAGCAGGGACAAGGATTTTACTCAAGATTTTTTTGGTACCCAGAAAGGACAAAGCCTGGAGACCAATACTGGACCTGTCTATTCTAAATACATTTCTGGACGTTCCAAAATTCAAAAATGTTGACTCTGCAGCAGCTTCTGCCCATACTGGGCAAGAAGGCTTGGCTTGTAACTTTGGACCTAAAAGAGGCATACCTGCATATTCCACTTAGACAGTCTTGCAGAAGATACCTCAGATTCATAGCTGGCTCAATGAACTACCAATTCTCTGCGCTGCCGTTTGGCTTATCTACTGCACCCAGGGTCTTCACAAAATGCCTGGCACCAGTAATTGCATTTTGCAGACAAAGAGGAATTCAAATATATCCTTACTTGGACGACTGCCTTATTCAAGCAGAGAACAAGGACATTGTACTAAAGCATCTGGCATTTGTAAAAAGATTACTGATTTGCCTAGGGTACACAGTAAACGAAAGAAATCAAAACTAGTACCCTCTCAAGAGATAATATTCCTGGGTGCAAGCTTAAATACAACTGCCCAGATGGCTTATCTCACACCAGACAAACAAAGGCAACTGACTTCTTACTTCAAAATGTTGGCAACAAAGGCCCAGTTATCTGCCAGAAAAATTCTGCAGTCTTTGGGCTTCATGACATCCTGCATTCTGCTAATTCCATATGCCAGACTGCATATGAGGAAACTACAATGGTGCCTAAAGTGTTTGGACTCAACATTGTCACAGCCTGGAAACATTAATTACCCTCATTCCATGCCTGCAACAGGAGTTTCCATGGTGGGCACAGGCCTGTCACCACAACAATGGACAGCCATTCACCCTACCCACAGCCAGGCAGTCAATAACAACAGATGCTTCAGATTATGCCTGGGGGGCCCAGATGGCAGGAAAATGTATTCAGAGCACATGGCCTACAAGCCAAAGGCATCTTCATATCAATCAAAAAGAGATGCTAGCTGTTCAGAATGCCCTGACAGCTTTCAAGGATCTACTCCATCCAGGACAACTACTGATCAGGATGGACAATACTACAGTCATGTGGTACATAAACAAACAAGGGGCACTCATTCCTACCCCCTCTGCAGACAAGCCATGACTTTGTGGGACACAGCATTAACTTATCAAGTACACCTGCAAGCTCAGTTCCTGCCAGGAAAGAAAAATACTCTGGCAGACAAACTAAGAAGAAACCTCACGGATCCCCACGAGTGGAAACTGGATCCACAAGTCTTCAGCATGATAACAAAGAAATGGGGATGCCCAGACCATAGATCTATTTGCCTCTCCTCACAACTGCCAACTACAGAGATTCTGCACAAGGACGTATCACAAGCAAGCTTGGAAAGTGGATGCTCTATCATTCAGCTGGAAAACCCTCACAGTATATGCCTTTCCTCCTCTGCCTCTCCTACCCAAGGTACTCCTAAAGGTCAGACAAGAGAAGCCAAAAATGATTCTGATTGCTCCAGACTGGCCCCGCCAGTACTGGTACCCAATCCTAAAGAGCTTGTCTCAAGGCCCAGCCTGGACATTGCCTCTAATTCCTCATTTACTGACCCAATGAAACAATCAGATCCTGCACAGCCAACTCAGAACCTTAAATCTGGCAGCATGGCGGATAATATAACCATTCAGAACACACCTCTCTCTAAAGCAGTGATGGATGTTATTTTAGAGGCCAGGAGACCCAGTACCAGAAAATCTTATGCAGAAAAATGGAAAAGATTCTGTGCTTGGAACCAGGCACAAGGAATAGACACGTTTGTACCAAATATTCCTCAGATTTTACAATACCTAACTGAGATGCTGGACAAAGGCCTATCCTTTTCATCAATTAAAATCCATGCCTCTGCCATTTCAGCTCATTACAATACGGAACCGCCAATTTTTTCACATCCGTTGCTAAGACAGTACCTCAGAGGGGCCAAAAACATAAGACCACCCAAGGAGAGCACCAATACCTGCATGGGACCTCAATTATGTCTTGGAAAAGCTCACACGGCTGCCTTTTGAGCCAGCCAATACACCTGAAATAAAGTTCTTATCTTGGAAAACAGCCCTGCTCCTAGCAATAACCTCTGCAAGACGAGTCTCAGAGTTACAGGCACTCATGGCTGTGGAACCTTTTATCATTTTCCATCCAGACAGGGTTTCTCTGAGGACAAACCCGACATTTATGCCTAAGGTAATGTCCAGTGTGGCCCTTAACCAGACCATTAATTTGCCTACCTTTTATCCAAACCCACAGAATAAAGGTGAGACTCCTGCATTCTTTGGACATACACAGACAGCTACGCTTCTACTTGGACAGAACTAAAGCTTTCAGAAAGACTGAGCAACTCTTAGTAGCATATGCTGCAGGATCACAAGGAAAGGCCATCTCAAAGCAGACTATTTCAAAATGGATAGGCCACTGCATTCATTTCTGCTATTCACAACATGGCAAATCAGTGCCTAAGGGCATTAGGCCTCACTCAACCAGAGCAGCAGCCACCTCAGCAGCCTTCCTCAGAGGAGTACCAACCAAAGTCATTTTAGAGGCTGCAACTTGGAGTTCAGTGTACAGTTTTACCAAGCACTACCACTTACCTCTCTACTCTAAATCCAGAGCAGGCTTTGCCACTGCAGTTCTGCAGGGCCTTATAGCCTCTCCTAATCCTATTTAGACCCAGCCACCCAACCTCAGCTTTGTGATTCAACCCAAGTGTAATGACTGCAACAGTGAAACACGATGAACATAGTACAGTTGTGTACCTACCATAAACGTCGATGTTCGAGTGTATCCACTGTTGCAGTCCAGGTTACCCTCCCACCATCCCCCTTTTTTCTTTGCTGGGACTTATCTGTACTTCTCTATCCTACACAACCTATGTGGTGTATTTGCTTGTAGATGAAGGAAAATGTTTATTTTTGTGCATGCATACTTATTGGCATAATTTTCAGCCTACCAATTTGGGGGCACCTGACATCTGGGGCAAGAAAAACTGAAGAAAATGGCGTCGGCTGCATCTTTTATACCCATGGCGCACTGACGTCAGGGAAGAGGCGACAGCAACCGATGCTGGACCTAGACTTTGGAATTCAGACCGACTGCAGGTAGCCTGCCAGCAGGAATAACCAAGTGTAATGACTGCAACAGTGAATACACTCAAACATCTACATTTATGGTAGGTACACAACTGTACTTTCTCCTTCAGCAAATAATCTCCCCGCAGAATTCCTCAAGCTAGTTGACAGTTCCATAGCCTATCCTATGTCTATCCTAGTTAATATATCTATCAAGCAGTTATACATTCCTTGTCTGTGGAAACATTCATCATGCCCCTTCATAAAGGAGGAACCTTATCTGATATAACCACTTTCAGACATATTACCATATTATGCCCTTTGTCAAAACTTGGAGAAGTGCATTCACAAACATCTACTTGAAAGCATCCTTCACAAAAAGCTCCTGACTCCCATACAGCATGGTTTAAGACCCAACCCTAGTGCTGCCACAGCCTTATTAACCTTCATAGATGCTATTAACCAAACAAAGCTAGAGACGAAAGCAAACTTGTTTCCTCTGTATTCCTTGATCTCTCTAAAGCTTTTGAATAATCTCTCAAAACTCCTCAGTGAAGTGTCTTCCCTAGGGCTATCACAGTCCACACTATTATAGTTTAACACCTGCTTAACTGACATATACCATTCTGTTAAATGGCTCTCCGTCATTTCTGCATTACTGGCATGCAAGAGGGCTTCATTCTCGACTCTTTACTATTCAATATTTTTACTAACAATCTACTTAAATCCTCTCTGCAATTTTCTCTCATACAATACGCTGATGATTCTGCCCTGATACGCAATTCTGATACCTTCATACATCTTCAGAGAATTAGTTAAGAAGCCTTTAACTCTGTTGAAATTTGGCTACAGGATAATCACCTAATACTAAATCCCCCTTCCCAAAGAATAAATTGCATCTCTTTTTTGCAAAATCCCATTCGCATCAAAAAGCAAATTTAAAATGTCTTTCTTAAATACCTTGATTGAAGTCTGACATACAGAACTGTTTGGCGTAACAATCTTAAATTTGATTTACATATCAACAACAGCATCAAGAAAACCCATCAAAAATTGGGCACCCTTCACAGAGTAAAGAAATTCCTTACAAACTTGGCCAAAGTAACTCTAGCTATCACTTACCTCTTACCCTTCTATATGGACCCCCTGACTAACTTACAAGCCACACTTAATTCTAAATTTGAACAATGCTACAACAAATTTGCCGGATTTGTTGCAAAAAAACCTTACTAGACCCACCGCTTTTTAGCAGTAAAACATTTAACTGGCTCAAACTTCCTTATCACCAGACTTATACCCACTTCATCTTAACCCACAAAATCATCAGCACCCCATTTGCCTTCCCAACAATTAGCACTTCAGTTCCATCTACCAAACCATCCCCTTCAATCAAATTATAAACAACTGCTTACCATCTGCAAACAACAAAGGTCTTTTGTGGGCAGTCTCTATTCTAATATTGTAGCTAGAATTTCAAATAAAATTCCTATATCAGTCAAGTCTATCTTAGACCTTCATTTTTTCAAACCAATATTAAAAGACTTTCTGCCTCCTGGCTTTGTCCATGCTCCTTATCTGGGACATAGCTCTCTAACATCCATCAGCACATTTCTTATACCTCCCCTTAAAGCACTGAATCACTTAACCTGATTATTCTCATCCAATACCTCACTTTGTTCCATCTCTTTTTTTCTCTATTAATGCTTAAACTTGTTTATCCCCTATAATACCTCACTCTAATGTATTTCTTAAATTACTGCTATCTATCTTATACACCACTCCTCTGCCTGTAAATTCTCAATAGAATGCATGTTAAGTTGTCAATCTCGCCTTCATTCTTGCTTGATGGGTTCGGAGCCGATCCTCTGCTCCGACTCGGCACTTTGCTAAGCTCGAGAGTCACTTTTACCAGCTCGAGGCAGCCCCATATCCCATGATGCAAGGCGGTAAGTACCCAGATCTCGTTTGCCGCTTCGCTGATTGAGGTCCCCCTTTTGCCAGCTCCTGGTAAGTGTTTTAGATAATACTATTTTTGCCCCTTTTTCACCTTAAAACTTTATTTTAACGTTTTTAGTTTAGATTAAGTCCCTTTCTGACTAGAAAATCCCTCACTCCTTAATTTTTTTAGTCAGGCCTTCTCCCCTCCCACCCCCCCCCCCTTGTTAGGGTGTGTGTGTGTGTGTGTGTGAGAGGTTAGTTATCTGATTATTTTTGGGATAACTGGTTCTTGGGACTGTGTTGTGTGTGTTTCTGCAACCATGTCCAAGGAAAGGGTCTCAGGCTTTAAGAAGTGTGACCCATGCTGTCAGAAGATGTCTCTGACAGACGGTCACACTTCTTGCTTATACTGCCTGGGACCTCTCCACCTGCAGGACTCCTGTGCAATTTGTCATTCCTTTAGCCAGAGAGTCCTGCAGGAGAGAAACAAATTGATTTTAAGGGGCCTACTTAAACCGGAGGGCTGTCCGGCTAAGTCGGCTCCGAGTAAGACTTCCAAGTCTTCCAAGGCCCAGGCTTCTGTGTCTAAGCCTGTGGCCTCGGTTCCGACTCTTTCAGAGTCGAGATCGGCTCCGGCTGGAGCCGATCCTGGTTTGCACAAACCTTCGGTGCCGATACTGGTTCGGTCACATCGGTGTCGGCTCCGATTGGTTCCGACCACCATGTGGCTTAGGCTTCGGTGTTGGCGCCGACCAGCTCCGACACCCTTACCTTTATGTCTGTATCGGCTCCAGCTGAAGCCGATGCATCGAGACCTTCTGTCGGTGCCGAAAAGTCTTCGGCTCCGACTGCATCCAAGGTTTTGTCGGCTCCGATGGTTCCTTCGAGGAAGAGGTCCAGGTCCCCTTCCTTGGAACCGATACTCTCGGCTCCGGCCTCACCTCTCCTCTCGGAACGGAGCCATCGGAGCCGATCATCTAGGTCATCCAGGCTTTCTGACCATGATTTAGAGAGGGTGGTCAGTAGATTATTAAAATCACAGGCACTGGCCCAGATGCTACATAGTCCGTCTTAGCAGATGACTATTAGTCCACACCCCCTTGCAGTTCCTCCTTCGACTCTACCTCAGAGTTTGGAGCTGGAGTCTTCGGGAATAGTTTCTGCTATGGCTGAGGGACAGATACCCCCCCTTCTGCTCCCTCAGCCTCTACTCTTATCTCCTCTTCGAGACCTTCCTTAGAGGGATTCGGTGGTCGGGCTTCCCTGGTCTCCTCCGAGGGGGTGAGTGGCATCGGACCCTTGTCCGACCCCACTCTTCCCCTTGGAGCCTCGGCCTTGGTGAGCTCGGCTCCGACATCTGCCTCGGAGCCTTCCCTTTCAGTGGGCCCTGGAGTTCTGGTTTCTTTGGAACGGGTTCTCTCGGACCTCCCTGGGAGGGGAGCCTTCGAGGTGATGAAGAGTGTGCTGGCCACTGGACTCAGCCAGCAGTCAGTTCCCTTAGCTCCTCCCTCTACGGTGCCTGTCGATATCTCTGCCATCTCTCTTGCTCCCGGACCCAGAGATCCTCCGCCTCAGGTTTCCCCACTGGGAAGAACCCCCTCTTCCGAGGATTCTCCTGATCAGTCAGGGAATCCTCCGCACAAGAGGACTTGTAAGAGGAAACACATAGACTCCCCCGAGTCTATCACTTCAGATACCGACTTAGATGAGTCGGAGGGATCCCCAAGCTCCCCCTCTGAGGATGTCTCCTTTTCAGACATCCTAGAACTGCTTAAACAGAGGGGAAACTGGCCCTCCAATAATCCCTCTGAGGATGAGTCAGTATACCTGGAGGCGTTTGGATCTCGGCCCTCCACCTCCTGGGTGTCTCCGCCTTTCGGCCCCTTATGCAGGTTATTGCTCGAAAGGCTTGGGCTGCTCCTGACTCTGTAGAGCCAGTTCCTAGGAGGCCTTCTAAATTTATTACTGCCCCTTCGGACAAGCAATTCCTTACGAAAGGTGTCCCTGCTGATGCCATGGTGGTGGCGGCTGCCACTAAGAAGGAACTTGCAGATCCTTCCGTACCTGTCCATCCTCCTAATAAGGACTCTAGGACCATGGATAGGTATGGTAGCGGATGTTCTCTTCAGCGACCTTTGCTATGCGCTCGCTGAACTACTTATGTCACTTCACCAGACTCCAAAGGGACATCCTTAAGGAGCTAGGTGAAGTAGTACAGGATCCCACAGCTGCAGGGGCTCAAGAAAAAATTGCTTCGCAGCTAGGAACCCTTAATTCTATTGCTAACTCCTCCATGCGACTGATATCATATGCAGCAGATGGCGCGAGTAGCGCCGCAGGTACAGGTGTGGCTCTTAGGCGCCAAGCCTGGATGCGGCTCTGTAATTTTGCAGATCCCTTTAAGGCGTCCTTCACAAACTCTCCCTTTGATGGGTCAGCTTTGTTTGGCCCTCAAGTGAAGGAAACATTGACCAGGTGTGAGCAGGACGGCAAGACTCTTTCTGCCGTAGGGGTCCGTTTTCCACCCCTTCTAGACCTTACCCTAAGGGACAGAAGGGTGGCAAAATGTGGTTCCATAAATCCCAAGGAGTCACGCCGGATACACGTGGTCAGTTTACCCCTAGAGGCAGAGGGGTAACAATAACAGACACCGCTCTAGAGGCAGAGGGGTCCACAAAACCAGGAAGCAGAGAGCCTCTCTCTGACAAGCCCTTTCAGCATCCCTGAGATGTTGCCCGACTGTCCATCCTTGGAGGCAGTCTGGGGAAGACTATCGCTGTACCCAGAAGCCTGGCTTTCCCTCACTCAAGACAGATGGGTACAGTCGATCATATCCGAGGGTTACAAAATTCCTTTCGAGGAAACTCCTTTCTCTCACTCAAATTCCCTTCCAGCTGTACCACCGGTCTAAGGAAATTGCAGAGTTAGAAGTATTAAAACTTCTACAAAAAAGAGCCATTCAGCCAGTTACAACAGACCATTCAGAGCCCGGAATCTACTCAAGGTTCTTTTTGGTCCCCAAAAAGACGGGAGACTGGAGACCAATTTTGGATCTTAGCAGACTCAACAAGTCTGTGAGAAAGACAAGATTCCGAATGGTCACACTTCAGTCAATTCTGCCCTTCTTAGAGAAGGACAACTGGATGTGCTCAATAGATCTTCAGGATGCGTACTATCACATAAAAATTCACAGATGCTCCAGAAGGTTTCTCCGCTTTTGGCTGGGGTCCAGTCATTTCCAATTCAGAGCCCTGCCCTTTGGTCTCACTACAGCCCCCAGAGTGTTCACCAAATGTATGGCAGTGGTCACGGCTCACCTGAGACGTCAAGGATTCCAGGTGTTTCCGTATCTCGACGACTGGCTCCTTTCAGCCACCACCAGGCATCAACTTCTTCAAGCCAGGGATTACACAATAAATCTTTACACTCAATTGGGAATCTCGATCAACTACGAAAAATCCTCCTTATTGCCCTGCCAGTCTATTACTTTCATAGGCGCAAACTTAAACACTGTTCGGATGTCAGCTACCCTCACAGACCAAAGAATCTCAGGTATACAAAGTCACGTGAGAATCATTCTAGCCAGCAAAAAAGTACAAGCCAGAATGGTTCTAAAGGTGTTGGACCTCATGGCTGCGGCCATTACCCTTCTTCCCCTGGCCCGCTTCTATATGCGCCTTCTTCAGTGGATGTTGTTCACTCAGTGGTCTTACCAACAACTTCCGATGCGTCACCAAATACTGGTGACAGATTTGCAAGAATCATCTTTCATGGTGGATTACTTCTCCCCAGATTCACCAAGGCAGACCCTTTGTACCCCCAGCCCCGATAGCCACTGTCACTACGGACGCCTCCCTGATCGGGTGGGGGGGTCATTATCAGGGCAGGATGGTTCATGGGACGTGGCAACCGTTCGAATACCACCTGCACATAAATGTCCTAGAGATGAGAGCAGTGCTTTTAACGTTGCAAGCCCTCAACGACTTTCTTCCCTTGGGGACAATTGCAGTCCACACAGACAACATGTCTGTAGTATGGTATATCAACAAACAGGGCGGAACCAAGTCCTACCCCTTGTGTCGAGAAGCGCTCAGACTTTGGCAATGGGCGATCTCCTCTCATCGGTTTCTGGTAGCAACACATATCCCTGGGAAAACCAACATTTTAGCGGACAGATTGAGCAGAGCTATTCTCATGCCTCATGAGTGGTCTCTCAAACAATCTATAGTGGAGGAGATTTATCTAGAATGGGGCCGCCCATGTTGCGATCTTTTTGCTACTCCCCAAAACAGCAAATGCCCAGACTTCTTCTCTCTCTTCCCACTGCCAGGCCATCCCCCCAGAGATGCTCTGACCCAGGATTGGCCCCAGGGACTTCTTTATGCCTTTCCTCCCTTTCCGCTGATTCCACAAGTAATCCAGAAAGCCACCGTTTTGAGAGCCAAAATGATTCTCATTGCTCCTTATTGGCCTCGACAAATTTGGTTTCCGTTCCTCCATCATCACCTTTTGGTGCAGCCGTGGCATCTGGACCCAGTGCCAGACCTTCTGATTCACCAATCGGGTCAGCTGCACCGGTCTATCCTTTCTCTCAACCTCACAGCATGGTTGCTCCCACTTCCTTCCTTAGCCAGGCTTCCTATGATCTGTAATCCTGTTAGAGACATCATAGTAGCTTCCCTAAAATCCTCCACTAGGAGGATTTATACTAGCAAATGGAAACGCTTTTCTTGTTGGGCAAAAGCTAAAAATATTGATCCCTTTACTGCTCCAGTACAAGCAGTTTTGGATTTCTTAGCGGAAATCTTTCACGCGGGCTCCTTTTCTTCCACGGTCAAAGTTCAGTTGGCTGCTATCTCGAACTTTCATGTCGGGTTCGCAGATCACAACATTATGTCCCACAGGCTTTGTAGAGCCTTCTTAAAAGGAATTTTTCTCCTGAAGCCTCCAAACAGGAGTCCTCCTCCTCAATGGGACCTAAATTTAGTGCTGACATCCTTGATTCTTCCTCCTTTCGAGCCAGCTTTTTCATGTTCCCTGAAATTTCTTTCATGGAAAACTTTATTCCTGGTTGCTATTACATCGGCTAGGAGGGTGTCTGAACTTCATGCTCTATCTGTTCGCCCCCCCTATTTAGTCTTCCACAAAGACAGAGTATCATTGAGAACTAATCCGACCTTTTTGCCTAAGGTCGCCTCAAAGACTAATTTGAATCAGGCTATTGATCTTCCTGTATTTTTCCCAAACTACTCAAACAGATCGGAACAAAATTACATTATCTTGATGTTCACCGCCAACTCAGATATTATTTGGACAGAACAAAACAATTCAGGAAATCCGATCAGCTCTTTGTTTCTTATGCTGATAACAAGAAAGGCCTTCCTGTCTCAAAAGTGACCTTATCTAGATGGCTTTCTTCTGTCATCTCTGAAATTTATCAGCTCAGGGAAAACAGCTGTGCTCGAAACCTAAAGCGCATTCAACCAGAAGCTTAGCCACTTCCACAGCTTTTCAAGCTAGACTTCCATTAGACACTATTTGTGCAGCAGCCACTTGGGCCACTCCTCATACCTTTGTTTCCCATTACAAATTGGATTTGGCCTCCAGGGACAGAGCCAGTTTTGGCTCTACAGTTCTCAAGAGTCTGTTCCATTGAGCCACACAGGATAGAGGTGCTAGGGACGCGGTCCCATCAAGCAAGAATGAAGGCGAGATTGACAACTTAACATTGAGAAGTTATGTACCTACCATAACGTTCCACGTTAGTTGTCTTCTCTCGCCTTCTTTCTTGACCTCCCTCCTTCCCCCTGGCCTGGACAGACCTTTCTCTCTACATGGAAGTATGCTTCTGAAGACCACACAGTGCTGGTCCTCCAACCATCCTTCAGGCTTTTTTCTCTCCTTCTTTCTTCCTTTTGGAAGTTATTTATGCTAGGTGTTATTGCCTATAGACAACAAACGAGATCTGGATACTTACCGCCTTGCATCATGGGATATGGGGCTGCCTCGAGCTGGTAAAAGTGACTCTCGAGCTTAGCAAAGTGCCGAGTCGGAGCCGAGGATCGGCTCCGAACCCATCAAGCAAGAAAGAAGGCGAGAGAAGACAACTAACATGGAACGTTATGGTAGGTACATAACTTCTCATTACATGTTAATGTGTGTTAACATCAATACAAAATTTTATTATACTGACTACTACTCTATGCATTCACTAAAACTGCATTATAAATTTTAATATTGTGATTGCATTAAATTTGTTACCTTGGGAGCTATTCTGCCTGGGTCTCAGCTGAAAAAGTGCACCTTTGCCCAGTCAGTCTTTCCCGGTAAACAGTTGTCAATAAATAAATAAATGAACATCTCTGCAAACAGAGATTATACTGGTTGCAGGGGATCTGACTGTTATAATTACAAAAGGAAATGTCAGCACTGTATTGTCGAGAATTCAAGTATTTAGAACATTCCCTTCAACTAAATAGTTTTATTTGTAATAAACAGTATAAATCCTGTTTCAAATTTTCCTGCTTCAAAAAACGAATGATTACAGATCATTCCTTTTATAGTTTTTTTTTTATTGGAACAAGTGCTTTCATCCATATAGACTTCTTCAGATACAGTTCTTACATCTGAACTTTTTTGTGATCATGTTACTATAAATACTGTCACAGTGGAGTTGTAGTTTATTGTAGGATAACCCAGTCATCATCTCAGAATGTAGACATCTGATAGGATGTTAGCTCTATCCTCATTTGCATGGGGTCCTTTTCCCTGCTCAGAATGTAGACATCTGATAGGATGTTAGCCCCATCCTTATTTACTCCCGTGTCATTATTTTATCTTCCTACAACTGCTTGGGCCACTTCTTTTTTTCTAGTTAGGTTTATTTTATGTGGGTTCATATCTTTGTTTTTCACTCCTGTATTATTGTTTTATTTTATATACAGCTGCTTGAAACACTTCTCAGAATTCTGCTTTAAATTTACACTCAAAGTCACATTTCTGCTAGGGTCAGATTAGAAGTCAAGTTTATTATCACTTTATGGTGTATTCTTATAATTTGTACTACTTCAGTATTATTTTATTTTCCCTTCTGTAGCCTGAAATAACATTATTATTACTAACTCTCTTCAGTGTGTACTGATGTTCTTCATGTTTCACTGTTGCAGTCATCACATTTGGGTTATCTGCCTGCAGGTAGCCCTCAGCCGGCCTGAATACCAGAGTCTTGGATTCCTGCGTCAGATGCTGTCTCTTCATCCATGATGTCAGGTTGTCAGGGGTATAAAACATGCAGCCGACGCCATTACATCAGTCTTTCTTCCACGCGGTGCCCGAAGCAGTTCGCAAGTGCCGGTTGGCCGACTCCTGAAATTTTCGTTTTCGAGTTTCAGAACAGAAGTCTTCAAAAAAGCCAAGTACCCCATTGGGGATCCTTTTTCTTGCTCTTAACCGATGTCAGTAAAAGTTAACAATTGTCTTAACTGAGGAAAGCAAATACTTTATAAAGATTTTCATTCATACCGCATTCCTTGCTTAGGCCTAGACCACAACATCCCTCGCTGTCAGTTTTTTGCCTTGTTCAACCCCCGAACTATTCGTTGTCGGGCTATATTTGCAGCAAATTATTTTGGTACTCGGTATAACTATCCAGAAATAGCTTCGGTAAGCCATCCAACTACCAATATTCTGAAAAAACGTAAGGATAAAGACAGAGACAGACAGCATATGTCCAAAACTACCAACAACGCTTCCATTTAGCTAGTCGCCAGTTCGCCGGGACTCAGTGAGGTGCTTTTGCAGCCCCTGATACCTGCTACTTCAGATTCGCAGGCCTCTACTGAGACCCATTCAGAGTCCGGTATGCTGCAAGATGCTTCTTCGACTATGGAACCTGTGGATGTCTCTACCTTGGATGGGTCCGATGCCTCTGTGCAGGCACCGGCTTCTGAGGGTGTATTCAGGCCTATACACTTGCATTTTAAACCAACGCCATCTTCTTCATCCAGGCCTAAAACTCAACCCATGCCTAGAAAACCGATGTCCAAACCGCACACTCAGGCCCATATGCCTAAAAAAACAAATGCTTAGAATGGCTGAAGACCTTATTACCTTAATTAGGGAAAACCAGCCTTCCCCCTTTGAGACATAGAACTGATTTTCTTTCTGATTCTTCTGATCAGGAATCTGATATTTCTGTTTATTCTGATTACCTGGATTTGCCCTTGTCTACCTATGAGGATTCTGATGCAGAGGATTCCATTCCCTCTGCTTCCCCTCCAGAAGATTTTTCCTTTGGTGAAACCTTGCACACTCTTAGGGAGCATTTCCGCTGGGAAAGCCAGGATTACTCTGACTCCAAAATGGAGGCTTAGGGAATTCTTACTCCTCCCTCAACACAGGCCTTTAGCTATCCCGTCTGTTCTGGACATTGTAGATAATGCTTTCTTGGAATCTAGCCTTTCTCCAGACACTTTACCTCCAGCTCCCAGAAAACCTGACGGGTATTACAGAGTATCTGACTCTCACAAGTTCCTCGTCAAGAATCCTATTGCGGATCCTGAGACCATTTCCCAAGGACCAAAGGGCATTAAGGCTACTGCTGCCAAAAACCCTACCCCTTCTGATAGAGATTCTAGAGCCTTGGACAGATGGGGTAAGAAGGTATGTACTTCTGCTACTTTGGCCATTAGGGCTTTAAATTGCCAGTTTCATATGTTAAAGTACCAGCAGCATATTATGGAACTACTTAAGCAAAAAATGATGTTGATTCCTGACTGCGCTGAACACAATGAATTACAGGATTTAATGCATTCTACAGAACAAGTTCATAGGTAGGTACTAGGCTATCAGCCCTAGGGCCCATACAAGCCTAGCCAAAAAATGTACCCTGGCTTTCGCCACCCAAGTAAATTATTTTCCTGTGCCCCTGTTGAGCAGAGCCACAGAAGTGATCCCCGGGGTGAATTTCACATTTCCCATCCAATCATCAAGATTTTTCTTGAGTGCTAATGAGGAGCTCTGTTTGACATAGATAGGTAGTCAGTTTCAGAGTATGGGAAGTCTCCAGGACAGGAATCTATCCCTCCAGCATGTTCTGTTTATTGTGGTGATAAGGTTTAGGTCCCTAGTGCGTGTAGCTCGGAGGGATTGGGATTTCTTTAAGTGGAGCATGTCCAACAGCTCTGGGTTTGACATAGCTTTGTATGTTCGGCAGAGATCGCCCCTGAGTAGGCGATATGCGATGGAGTAAAGCTGTAGTTTTTTGAGACGGTCTGCATAGGGCATCTGTTTGAGGCCAGTAATCCTCTTTGTGAGGTATTTCTGTGGTCTTTCCAGTTGTTGTAGATGTCTTGTGAGGTACATACCAAAAGGGGCGTTGTACTCTATAATGGGTCTAATGAGTGATTAGTAGAGGGTAACAATGACCTCTTTTTTTCTGGATGAGAATCCTTTTGTGATGAGATGAGACACGTAGAAGGATTTCCTGACCACTGTGGCGATGTGATTATCAAAGGAGACACTACTGTCCACCTGTGGCCCAAGGTCTCTTATCACATTTTCGGCATTAAGTAGACTACCAGCTATGTGGTAGTTCATGGGTAAAGAGTTTTTACCAAAGGGGATGACAATACACTTTTTGGCATTGAGCTTCAGGCCATGGCTTTGACACCAGGTATCTGTCTCATTGAGGCCCTTTTGTAGTTTGTCCACATCATTAGGAGTTTCGATTATGGCTCCTAGTTTGCAGTCATCTGCAAAGTTTGTTAGCCAAAGACCTTCTGTGTTGGCCTGCACTTCAGAGAAGTAGATACCAAACAGGAGTGGACCCAGGACTGAACCCTGTGGTACTCCACTTGTGACTGGTCTGATGTCGGATTTGGAATCCGCTACTTTCACAGTGTGGGTTCTGTCCGTGAGCCAGTTGGCAACCCATCTTGTGACATAAGGATTTATACCTAGTTTAGTGAGCTTATCTATAATTCCAGAGTGGGGGATGGTGTCGAAAGCCTTGGTGAGATCTAGATAAGCTGTGTGAACCATTTTACCCTCATCTATGACTTTGGTGACTGCTTCAAAGAAGTCAATCAGGTTTAGGAGACATGATCTGCCTTTTACAAATCCAAACTGAGTAGGGTCCAGAGTTTGGAGATTACCAATGTCTTTGTTTATGAGTTCCATGATGATACGTTCCATGGCCTTGCAGACCAGGCTCGTCAGGCTAATGGGGCGGTAGTTCCCGGGGTCCGTCATGGCTCCCCCTTTGTGGAGTGGGATAACCGTCATGGTGTGCCATTCAGTGGGTACAAAGCCTGAGGTGAGGCTATGATTGAACATGGTACTTAGGGTGCCAGTTCATTCTGTAGTTCGTGTAGAACGCAGCCTGGGATATTGTCAGGTCCCATGGATGCTGTGTTCTTGGCTTTGGAGAGTGTTTTTTTTTACCTGTGCAGCTGTGATTATAGGAACTTTACATTCTTCCGGTATAGAGATGGGCCCTGTAGGGGGTGAGAGGGGGGTAAAGTTAGCACTGAACCTATCTGCTAGGATGTTGGCAATATCAGTTGGTTCTGTATATTGTGCCATTGTGCTGTAACTCAGAGCAGATCTGAGTGTTCCCATTTAGATTCTTGACATAGCTATAGAATGCTTTGTGGTTGTCTTTAGAGTCGGTGGCAATTTTGTTTTCGTAACTAGCTTTGGAGGATTTTATGAGGGATCTCATCTTCTTACTGAGGTTGACCAGGGAGTTCCTCTAGTCATGGGATTTTACTCTTTTTTTTGCAACAGTTTCTTTCTTCTGTTGTAGAGTTTGTTTATGGCAGAGGACCACCAGATTGGCTTCCTTTATTTGGAGGATAACATTTTGGTTCTATTAGGGATAGCATGATCCATGCACTCGTGTAAGTGCTTATAAAGTGCATTTGTGTAGGATTCAGCAGTCATACCTCTATTGTCCGTCTGCATGTGTGTCATGAAGTTTGCCACTTCTGTGTTGAGAAGTGTGAAGTTGGCTTTGGAGAAGTTTTTTACGATGGTTTCCCTAATTGGGGGTGGGGGTGGGATGCGGATGTCTAGGCTGATTAGTTGGTAAACATACTTTGCAATGTGGTTTTGACTCTTTAGAAGCACCTTGTAGGGCTGCTGTCACTGGGTCTGTACTTAGAAGGCATGCTTGGCTTAAGGAGTAAAACTTGCCAGATCATGTTAAAGCTAAATTACTGGATGCTCCCTTAAACCAAGACCGCCTGTTTGGCAACAGAGCAGAAGTCGTCCTCAAAAAGATGGAGCAAAAAGCTAAATCTATGAAAACTGTTAAAGATTTCCTGCAAGTACAGCCTCCCAGATTTAGTAGGCATTGGCTTTCAAAGAATTGGTCCTTTCCAGCCTCTTCCAGGCCTTCTCAGTCCAAACCCAGGAACAGCAGACCACCTAGGTTACAGTCTCAGGCTACTCACAGGCCTAAGCAGTGGGGGGCTCCCACTTCCAAAGCGGGGAGTAGTAAGACACCTCCTACAGGAAAATGGCACAATGACTTTTAACCTTAACCCTTCCAAGCCCTGCTCAGCTGCCTGCTCCCTTAGGAGGAAAGCTCGCCCTGCATGCAAAAAACTGTGAACTCATTACCCAGGACAAATGTGTTTTGAATATAGTTTCCCAAGGATACAGATTCCATTTCCACACCCTACCAACCCCAAGTGGTTGGCCAGACCTACCCCCAAATCAGTGGGCAGAGGCTCAACAGCATGTTTTGTCTCTTCTAAGTATCAGGGCTGTTCAACCTGTCCCAGCAGAAGAAAGGGGACAAGGTTTTTATTCAAGACTTTTCCTGGTACCAGAAAAGACAGCTCCTGGCGTCTTATCCTGGGCCTCTCTATTCTAAACACTTTTTTGGTAATCCCAAAATTCAAGATGCTAACACTTCAACAGCTTCTTCCTATGCTAGGCAAAGATGCCTGGTTGGCAACCTTAAACTACTGGCCACACATACCCAGCTATCTGCAAGGAAAATTCTGCAAGCCCTGGGGTTTATGGCCTCTTGCATTCTACTAATTCCATATGCAAGACTGCATATGAAGAGACTACAATGGTATCTAAAAAGCCTATGGTGTCAACATTCTCAGGACCTGGAACCAAGAGTTCCTTTGGTAGGCAGAAGCCTGCTACCACAACAAGGGGCTCCCTTTCACTCTACCCCCTGCTGCCCAATCCCTAACAGACACATCAGACTATGCATGGGGGGCTCACTTGGCAGGGCAGTGCATTCAGGGCAAAT
The DNA here is from genome assembly GCF_019279795.1 of Protopterus annectens. Taxonomy (NCBI): domain Eukaryota; kingdom Metazoa; phylum Chordata; order Ceratodontiformes; family Protopteridae; genus Protopterus; species Protopterus annectens. The sequence goes on from NC_056731.1 coordinate 1,773,881,638, forward strand.
GGAACCCGAGACAGATGCACCTGCATATCAACCAAAAAGAAATGTTAGCTGTACAGAATTCCCTGACAGCCTTCAAGGACCACATTCTTCCAGGACAGTTATTGGTAAAGACTGACAACACCACAGTTATGTGGAACATAAACAAGCAGGGGGGAACCCACTCATACCCTCTCTGCAGACTAGCCATGGCTCTGTGGAACACAGCTTTGAGCTACCAAGTGCACCTACAAGCTCAATCCTGCCAGGCAAGCTAAATTCACTGGCACATGACCTAAGCAGAAATTTCATGCACCCACACGAATGGAAACTGGAACCAAAAATATTCAACCTCTTGAGGAACAAATGGGGAACTCCAGAGATAGACCTGTTTGCCTCCCCACAGAACTACCAATTGGACAAATTCTGCACAAGGACTTCCCACAGTCAAGCTTGGAAAGTGGATGCCCTGTCCTTTACCTGGGAAAGCCTCTCAGTTTATGCCTTTCCCCCTCTGCCTCACCTCTCTAAGGTTCTGCAAAACATTAAACAGGACAAATCAAGGACATTACTGATTGCACCAGACTGGCCACGCCAGCACTGGCACCCCTTCTTGTGCAGTATGACACTGCTTGAACCATGGCACCTGCCTAAGACCTCTTCCCTGCTGTTCCAGCAGGCGGGCCAGATTCTGCACCCTCAGCTTCAAACCCTGAACCTTGCAGCCTGGCTAATTCCTTGAGCTCTCCAATAGCATCCCTCAATAAGCAGGTGCTAGATGTCATTCTGGAGGCAAGGAGGCCTAGTACTAGAAAATCCTATGCTGAAAAGTGGAAAAGATACTGTTCCTGGTGCCAGACTCAGGGGATGGGGCACAACTGTACCCAGCTTACCTCATATTCTTCAGTACTTAACAGAAATGCTCCACAAGGGCCTATTCTCATCAATTAAAGTTCATGCCTCTGCCATTTCAGCACATTATAATACTGAACCACCCCTCTTCTCTCACCCCCTGCTAAAGCAATTCCTCAGAGGGGCTAAAATGTAAGACTCGCCCAGGTGAGCCCCTACTCCAGCCTGCCCCCCCCCCCCCAGGAGAGCCCCTACTCCAGCCTGGGACCTTAACTTTGTATTGAATAAGCTTACTGTCCCTCCTTTTGAGCCAGCTGCAACTGCAGAGTTGAAATTTCTTTCTTGGAAAACAACCTTCCTTCTAGCCATCACTTCAGCAAGAAGAGTGTCTGAATTACAGGCCCTCATGGCAGTGGAGCCCTTCATTATCTTCTATGCAGACAGGGTGTCCCTCAGGACCAATTCTTCCTTTATGCTTAAGGTGGTGTCTAGTGTGGCCCTAAATCAGTCCATTCATTTGCCTACCTTTTTCCCGAATGAACAAAACCGAGGAGAACGAATACTGTACTCTTTGGACGTGCACAGACAACTTAGGTTTTATTTGGACAGGACTAAGTCTCTCACAAAATCTGAACAGCTGCTAGTTGGCTTTGCTGCAGGGGCAGAGGGGAAGGCCATTTCAAAGCAAAGCATTTCTAAATGGATATCCCATTGCATTCATTTCTGCTATAATCAGCATGGAAAACCTAACCCACAAGGGATAAGATCAGATTCCACCAGGGCTGCATCTACCTCTACAGCCTTTCTCAGAGGAGTCCCTACTAGGGACATCCTAGAAGCTGCCACCTGGAGCTCTGTACATACCTTCACCAAACATTACCACATACCTATTTTTTCTAAATTCAGAGCTGGTTTTGCCACTGCAGTCTTGCAGGGCTTAATAGCTGGCCCTAATGCTCTCTAACGTCCTCCTCCCTTCCTTAGCTTTGGGAATCACCCCAAATGTGATGACTGCAACAGTGAAACACAAAGAAGATAGTACAGTTGTGTACACAACATAAATGTAGATGTTCGAGTGTATTCACTGTTGCAATCCTGGTTATCCTCCCTCCAGCCCCCTGACTTCTCTTGGCTCTACCTTTCCTTTTTATTTGGTGTATTTAAGCTTTCTGGTGTATTTTCTTTTTGATGGGCATGTACCATAACATATAATTGCTTCCCATTGTGGGGGCACCTGACATCTGGGGCAAGAAAAGCTGATGTAATGGCATCAGCTGCATGTTTTATACCCCTGACGACCTAACGTCATGGAAGAAGAGACCGCATCCGACACAGGAATCCAAGACTCTGGTATTCAGAGTGCTACCTGCAGGCAGATAACCCAAATGTGATGACTGCAACAGTGAATACACTCAAACATCTGCATTTATGGTAAGTGTACACAACTGTACTTTACAAACTCACTTCAGTGCATTTCATATTTCTGCACAATCTGGTCATTGCATAATTCATAGGATAACTCAATATCTGAGGAAGCTTGCAGTGAGCAAGTGAAAGCAGTACTGGGTTAACATAACCTTCATATAATTTCTCCCAGTCTTTTGGGTTTCTAATACCATGATGGGACTGGTCCCCATTCCTAAGTCAAAGTACGATTAAAGTTCATGAAATTAGTATTGTTTCAGTCTTTGATGTAAGCCAGAAGTGCTGTTCACAGCACCCGTAATGTACGCAGTAATGACTCCTGCAATTCATACCGGGCTACATGTACTGGTAACATAAATATGATTGTAGATAATTTTTTATAAGACCCATTGCTCCTACTACTATTGGAACTGCCTGGGTGTCTTTCTTCCACATTGCTCTCGTTTCTGCTTGCAGATCCTGATATTTTATGACTTTGTGTCTGTCTGTCTGTACACAAGACACTGTAGTCACTGAGTGTGGTGACTTCAGTAATCAATGCTACTTTTGTCTTCTTTTCATGGACCACTATATCTAGTTTTCTAGCAACTGTTGGTAGTGGGTGATTCCATGTGATGTAGACTTCTTCATTTTCTATGATGCTTTGTGGCTCATGTTTCCAGTGTTTTTCAGCCACTTCAATACCATAATGTTTGCACAATACCCAGTGCAAGTCTTATAGGTTCATAGGTTCATACTAGGCTATCTGCCCGAGGGCATTTACAAGCCTAGCCCATAGTTTTGTGGCTTACGCCACCCCTTTAGTATGGGGAACTATACCCATTATTTTGCTGTGCCTCTGTTGAGCAGTGACACTGAGGTAATCCCTGCGGTATATCTGCGATCTCCCATCCATTGGTCAAGATTTCTCTTGAACAAGGCCAGCGAGGTGCTCTGCCTCACATATACCGGGATTTTATTCCACAGCATAGGGAGTCTTTGGGTGATGAATCTATCCCTCCAGCACGTCCTATTAATAGCCGTGTCGAGGTTTAAGTCTCCCGCCCTTGTGGCTCTGGCGGATCTAGATCTTTTGAGGCGAAGCACATTGACCAAAGCTGGGCTTGACATGCCCTTGTATGTGAGGCAAAGGTCAGCGCTGAGCAAGCGTGGCGACTGAATAGAGCTGGAGTTCTTTCAGTCGGGCAGCATAGGACAGATGTTTGAGACCCTTTATCCTTTTGGTGAGGAACTTTTGTGGCCTCTCCAGCTGCTGCAAGTGTCGGGTCAGATACATTCGAATGGGGCATTGTACTCGATCATTGGTCTGATGAGTGATGAGTATAGGGAGACTATGACCTCCCTTGATCTAGATGAGAATCCCTTCATGATAAGGTGGGCAATGTAGAAGGTCTTCCTAACTACTTTAGCTACATGGGTGTCGAATGACAGACTATATCAACCTGGGTCCCCAGGTCCCTGATAACTTCTTCTGTGCTCAGTGGATTGCCACCTATTTGGTAGCTAGGGGTAACCTTGTTTTTCGAAGGGTATGACTATGCATTTTTTGGCATTTAACTTTAGACCATGGCTCTGGCACCAGTTATCCGTTTCTGTGAGACCCTTCTGAAGGATATCTGTGTCAGATATGTTTTCTACTATGGCGCCCAGTTTGCAGTCATCTGCAAACTTTGTCAGCCATAACCCTCCTGTGTTTGCTTGTACTTGGAAAAGTAGATGCCAAACAAGAGTGGGCCCAGGACTGAGCCCTGTGGTACACCACTTGTGACAGGCTTTGAGTCTGACATGGCGCCAGCAACTCTGACCCTGTGGGTTCTGTCACTCAGCCAGTTTGCAACCCATCTTGTGATGTATGGGTTAACATTTAAGCTGATGAGTTTTTCAATGATACCCGAGTGGGGTATTGTATCGAAGGCCTTCGCCAGATCGAGGTAGGCTGTATGGACTGCCTTTCCTCATCAATGGCTTTGGTGACTGTTTGAAAAAGTCAACCAAGTTTAGAAGGCATGATCTGCCTTTGACAAAGACAAACTGGGATGGATCCAAAGTCTGCAAATTCCCTATGTCTTTATTTATGAGGTCCATTATGATCCTCTCCATGGCTTTGCAGATAAGGCTTGTCAAGCTAATGGGCGGTAATTTCCAGGGTCGGTGGAGGCACCGCCTTTGTGAAGTGGGACCACAGTTGCAGTGCGCCACTCCTGGGTGCGTATCCAGAGGTAAGACTATGATTAAACAGCTGTCCTAGCTGTGGGTTTAATTCCTCATTGAGTTCGTGGAGCACACAGCCGGGGACACCATCAGGTCCCATGGATGCTGTGTTTTTTGCTTTGGAGAGCAGTTCTCACTTGGGCGTTGGAGATGTTTGGGGGGCTGCAATCGCTTGGTATAGATATCTCTCCTTTTGGGGGGGAGAAGTTTGCACTGAACCTGTCAGCCAGTATGTTGGCAATGTCTGTAGGATCAGTAATCTTCACATCATTTTGAACTAGTTGTGAGCATATCTGGGAGTTTCCTCCCAGGTTTCTAACATAGCTAAAGAAGGCCTTATGATTGTCTTTTGAGTCTTTAGCTATTTTTCTCTCAAAATTTGCTTTGGATGATTTTATGAGAGCTCTTAGTTTTTACTTATAGTGATCAAGGGTGTCTTACCTTTTAAGGATTTTGCTCTATCTTGTAGTAGCTTCCTCCTTTTGTTGTAGAGTTTGTTTATGGCTGGGGTCCACCAGACTGGACGCTTGCCTTTGGTACAAAGAGTCTTTGTTTTGCTTGGGATTGCCTTATCCATGCAGTCCTGCAGGTGCTGGTAGAAGGCATTTGTAAGTGATTCAGCGGCTTGAGTACTGTTTTCCACGGCTCGGGGCCTTAAAGGAGACCACACTAGTCTTTAGAAGTGTGAAGTCGGCTTCGAGAAGTTCTTTACTGTGGTCTTTTTATTTCAGGTGGGGGTGGGATGAGGACCTCCAGCGAGATTAGTTTGTGATCTGATCTCACCAGTGAGGGGTATACTTCGGTGTTGAACATTGTGCTCCCATGTTCGTGATGATGAGATCAAGTATGTTTTCTCCTCTTGTGGGGATGGTGACTAGTTGTTCCATGGCATTTGAGTTTATGAATTCCAGGAACTTTTGGGCTAGGGTGTTTGGGCTTGAGTAGTGTTCCCAGTCTATATTAGGGTAATTGAAGTCACCTAGTATGATGGTGTTTGGTGATACATTTATCCCTCTAGTGTTTTCAGGAAGGCCATGTGAGGTTCCTGAGTTTGTGAGGGTGGCCTGTAACATGCTACAATTTGCAGAGCAGTCTTGCCTATGGTTAATTGCACCTGGATGGTCTCCGATGCATCGTGCGTTGCCACCAGTCTTGAGGTGTGGGTGTCTTTGATGAATATGGATACCCCCTCCTTTCTTGGTATTGTCCGGATTTTGGGGCCGGAACGCATGATAAGAGGTAAAACCTGATAGTGCTGGGGTGCTCTCAGGAGCCTTGAACCAGGTTTCTGTCACTGCACAGACATCGATGTTCTCCATACTGAGAAGGGCCTCGAGTGCGTGCATTTTGAGATTTAGAATTCTGGCATTGAGCAGCATTACCCTTAGTTTTTTTCCATTTTTGTGTTCTAGGGTGGTAGGTTTAGAATTTGAGCCTTGCCTAAAAAAGGCACTATGGGGTGGCAAGAGCCTTTGCCAATATCCAGAATCCCAGGGTGACAGGTGCAAGCCGTCCCTTGCGAAGCAGCGTGGCTTGTCCAGCATGTCATCCCAGGCAGACAGACATTGGATCCCCTTTGAATGACACCAGAGTTTAAGCCAATTGTTAAAGCTGATCATCTTATCTCTGTATTGTGGCATCATTCTTGGTGAAGGTAGGATACTGCTCAAGGTCAGGGTCATACCTGCCTGGGCTACATAATCAGAGAGCTCCTCAATGTCTCTTTTCATGTAGTCCAAGGAGGTGCGTCTCAGGTCGTTTACACCAGCGTGGACAATGACTGAGTCATATTTGTACCTGCTGTTGAGAGACCTGAGTGCTTGCGTTATGTGGCGGATTCTAGCGCCCGACAGGCAGCTTACTGTGACCTTCTCCTTACTCAGTCTGGTGAGCGGGACGTCAGTGTGTCTGACTATGGAGTCACCAATGACTAGTGTGTCTGGCATTGTGTTTGGCCTTAAGGGCTGTGACTGTTTGACACTCTGACTGTGAGGTCTATGTGTTGCAGGTGTTGTGTTCTGAGGTGGTGGTTGTTTGGGTGTCTGCTTTGGTGGCCTCTGCTGTTTTGGTAGATTTTTGATCAGAGCCGCCGAGTATGTCTTTGTGTGTTTATGTGTATGATTTGAGGTTGTGATGGTACTATGTGAGACTGGGTCTATAGTGTGTGTGATAACCTTCTCCTCCTGACTGGTCTTGCCAGTCCTATGTTGAGAGAGCTCAGCCTCCAGTTTGGCCGTATAGTTGCATCTCTCGCATGTATTTGTGTTTTGTGGGAGGAGGAGAGGGTTGTCTGTGTACATGAGGCAATTGTAACATTGCCTCAATATTCCCAGGTTCACCAGCTGAGCAGGAGAGGACACTAGCAACTGATCCCTCGACATGCTAGAAGGACTAGACAAAAAAACTTTAAAAGAGATTCCGGGGGATGTGGGTGACCGAGAAATGGGGGTTTGCCTTTTTGGGGTGCTATCTATAAGAGTGCCGTATCAAGGTAATAAGTACTGTAGGAGCATTATTATGCCTTTCAGTATACGATCCTTTTGCCATTAGTGTGTCATAACCAGAAACAAGGTGCACAACTGTTTCCAATTCTGTTTTACAAAATCTACAATTTTCTGTTTCTCCCACATGTTCAATCGGCTTTGTAAACCAATATATATGTAGCCCACTATCTTGGGCCATCAATATTAACCTTTCATCTTTTGGTTTAAATTTGCCTCTCATTAACCATTCCTGTGTTCAATCCTGATCAACATGAGGTTCTTCCAGAAGTTTTTTATACTTGCAACTATATTTGTGCATTTTCCACATTTCTTGCCTTCTCATCAGGTCCTTCACCTTATATTGTTTTTGTTTATTGGCGCATTCATTTGCTGCCTGATTTTTTTTATGTACTTCTGTTTTGATTTCCATTCCTGCTCAACGCCGATAATGTTTCTGCTAGATTAAGCAGAGGAAACCATAACCCTCCAATAGGTACTATTCAATGATGAAAGTTTTTTTTTTTTTTTTTTTGTTCTGTCAGTTTAAAAGTATTTTAGATTGTGAATAAGCCTTAATATCCGTAAACAGAAAAACTGAAAGTGAAAATAAAAATAAAGATTGCCATACCAGCAAGTCCCTTTAAGCTTTGATAGAAAAGGCCACAATCCAGTCCGAACTTCATAAAAGTAAGTTTGTTTTCATTACATCAACAATTTTGGTGAATGTTTTCAAATCTGAAATATATAATCAAGTTGGAATAACTTGACACTAACACCTTATTACAGGACCAAGTTGCAAGTGATTTGTTAAAACAACATAGTGATTGTTTGTTGACCACTAAATATGTGTGTAAATCATTTTGTAAAAAAAAAATCAGTCAGGTAGCCACACAATTTGAGTTTATACATAAGAAAGAACAGATTTTTAAGATAATAGAGGACCAGTCAATAACAAAGGTTAGCAACACTTAAGATTTTCAAGGATTGATACGTGGGTTTACCAAACACTACTTGTGAATATCTCCATGCAAATGAGGATGGATCTAACATCCTTTCAGATGTCTCTCAGTGTACTATGCCCTTCTGTAATAGTAGTTACAATTGCAAAATGATCATAGAAAGTTTAGATGTTTCCAAAGAAGTCTACAAGGAGGAAAGCGCTTGTTTCCAATAAAACCTGTAAAAGGAATGATCTGTCTGTAATCATTCTCTTTTCTGAAGGAGGAGAGTTTGGAACTGAATTTGTTTTGTTTTTAGAAACAGAGCAATCTCTCAACTAAATTATTTTAAATACTTTATTTTATTTGTTTTACAGTTGTTAACTGGGAAATTCCGACTGGACCAGGTCCATTTTCAGCGGAGGCCCAGGGAGTTTATACAAATACAGTACATCCAGCATAATACACAAAACAAGTTACATCATGTATGTTGAGCATATTAATATAATAAGAAGTTAATAAATCACTCCAGGTAAAAGAAGATATAGAACATAGGTAAAAAGACAATGTCAGTTACAGTGTATCTAGCATACTACACAAAACAGTTTACATTATGTATGCTGAGCATAGTACTGTAACAAGAAATTAATAAAACACTCCAGGTAAAAGAAGCTATAGGACATAGGTAAAAAGACAATGTCAGTTATAGATTGGTGAGAGTATAAAATATATCAAGTAAGAGTCTGCAGTTAAAAGTACTCTTTCACATGACCACACTTACATGGGATCAGAGATCCAGCATGTGATCAGAGGGCAGTGTGGGGAGTTAGTAGCAGTGTGGGTAGGTTTATGTGATACAAGGGCATAACCAGATACTAGGAAGATGCGATTTGAGGGAGTGTTTGAATGTGGATGTGGAGGGGGCATTGGACACGGATAGGGGAAGAGAGTTCCAATTTCTGGCAATGTTGTGGGAGTAGAGCACTTTCCCTGCATTGTTGTTAGCCTTGGTGATAGAGAGGAGAGATTTTTCACTAGATCTTGGGTGCCGGTTTGCAGTGTAGACAGTAAGGTTGGATAATGAGAGTTTTTTTTTTCAGGATATTTGAGAATATTGTAATGTGTGCTCAGCTGGTGATAGTTAAGTTGCTGTAGTAGCTCAAGCCGTTCTTTTAGTGCAGTACAGTGATGGGTTCTGTAGGTTGAGTTAATAGCAAACTTTGCTATTTTATTGTAGCATGATTATAGTTTGTCTAGGTCACCTTGTTTGATTTGGGTAAAGATTGGTGCTGCGTATAATAAAGTTGAGAGGAGGTGGGTTTGTGCATGAGTGACTCTTGATTTGTGTGAGAGAAAGGACTTATACCTGTATAGGGAGCCTAGCTTTTTGTGTACTAGTTTTATGGTATGTGACATGTGAACATCAAAGTGGAGATTATTGTCAATTTCAATGCCCAAAGGTTTGGTGTGGTTAGAAGGGGAGATGGTAGTGCCGTCTTTAGATGTTATGGTAAAGTAGAGGGGGGGAGTTGATCTATTAGGGGTAAATAGTAACAGTTTTGTCTTTTTGGGATTTAGAATCAGTTGGATACCTCATACCCATTTTTCTACTGAGTTAAAAGTATCTTGAGTGAGTGTATGTAGGGTGGTGGGGGATGAGGCGGAGCAGATCAGGGTTGAATCATCCTCATATTGTACGAGTGTGGCATGTTGTGTAGAGCTGTTGAAGATATTTGTGAAAATAGGGAACAATAGTGGGCCCAGTATAGAGCCCTGTGGGACTCCTATGGTGGTTGGAAGTTGTGGAGACAGAGTTCATTTCCACTGGACTGATTTTTGCTTGTCAGATAGGTAGCTTCTGAACCATGCTATAGTAGAGGAGGTGAAGGATAGCGATGTTAGTGAGTCTAGTAGAATGGAGTGGGAGACCATATCAAATGCGTTTGAGAGGTCGAGGAAAATGGCTGATAATATTTATCATTCCTGTGAAGGTTTATATGATTAGTGAAGGATAGAAGGGCTGTGGTGGTGCTGTGATGTGGACGGAAACTGTGTTGTTTGGTAGATAGTGGATTGTGTGTGTTGAGAAATGTCGTCTCTTGCAATTGTATGCATTTCTCAAGAATTTTGGATAGGGGGCAAAGGATGGCAATAGGTCGGTAGTTGGAGAATTCGTAGGAGTTACTTCCTTTGTGGAGAGGGATGATGTGAGATACTTTCCAGAGTTTGGGTATGTAGGATTCTAGTATGGAATGGTTGATTAGGATGGAGGCAGGATATGACAGGGAGTCACTAGCCATTTACAGGTATGCAGCAGGTATGTTATAATCTGCCAAGGTAGTTGGCTGTAGTTTTTGGAGGAGTTTTTTGATAGTTGAGGTAGGCACTGGTGATAGGCTGAAAGAGGGGTGATGTGAGGTGGGTTGGGTTGTGATTGAGGTAGATTGTTTTTGGTTATTTGACTGGACAGGGCTAAGATGGACTCAGTAAAATGGCTATTAAATTGAGAAGCTATGTGTAGGCTATTGTTAGTGGAGTAGTGGTTTTGCCTGGCTTTAGTAGGGAGTTTATGGCATACCAGAATTTTTGTGGATTATTTGAATATTTGCTTTGGGCGCTAAGAAAAAAGTTTTGTTTGTTTATTTTCGATTCTGTCTTGGCCTTGTTTCTAAGCTGTTTATAGTATTGCTTGGAGCTAGGGGTTTTGTCAGTTTTCCAGATTTTACAGGGTTTATTTCTGGCTTTTATTAAGGCTCTAGTGTCCCTATTTAGCCAGGGTGCGTAGCTGGCTTTATCTCCGATCTTTCTGCTGGGGACTAGACTGTTAAGGATGTTAGAGAAGGTAGTATTGAAGTAGTCTACTGCCTGGTTTAACCCAAGTGTCCATAGTGGTTCCCAGTTGCATTGGCTTAGGACAGTATTTAGGTCTTGTTGGGTAAGGTTATGGTTGTCTCTTATGAGTTTTTAGACTACTGGTTTGGGGTGATTGGAGTGTTTGTGGAGTAGGAAGGTGGAAAGATGATCACTTAGGTCATCTGGGAAACAGCCTACTGTATAGTTTTGTTTGGGATAGTTGGTTAGTGTCCAGTCCAATATGGATTCTTTCTTTGTTTTCTTATCTATTCTAGTTGGTTCTTCAATTAGTTGAGAGAACCCATATAGATTTATATATGTAGATGGGCTGCTGGAGTTACAGGCTGCCCAGTTGGTGTTAAGGTCTCCTAGAAGGATTATTTCCTGAGGTAGATTGTCCTTTGTCCAGTGTAGAATGTCTTCTATTATGTGTGAATTGTTGCCTGGAGGTATGCAGCAGCATATTATAGTGATGATCTTCTTGTTTCTTATGGGTAGGACAGAAAATAGGACTTCAGCATTTTGAAGTCTGGGTGGTGTGTGCAGGAGCTTGGAGGTCAAGGTTTTTTTTTTTTTTAAAGAGAATGGCTACTCCTTCTCCTTTCCTGTTTGTTCTATCAGATGTAGGTGTATTATACCCCAGGGGGGAGAAAGTCTTCATCCTGGATACTGGGTTTAAGACAGTTCTCTGTAATGTTGAGTACATCAGGGTTGTAGTGGGCTATGAATGCATGTAGGTCTGTTAGCTTGTTGATAATGCTTCTTATGTTGAGATTTAGGATCAGCAGGTCAGATGTTTGTCTGGCTGAGAGGGGACCTGGATTTGGGTGAATGTCACCAGAGGTTAGCAGAGTTTGTAGGAGTGTTAGTATGTGCTTCTTAATATTAATTGTATGTGAGCTTGGCCTATATGTGTTTTTCTTAGTGTGATGAGATAGTGTCATTTTTGGTAGCGAGTATTATGTAGTTATATGATTTATGATTGTGGGGCAGATGTAGAAGTGTGTGTGTGTTTGAGAGGGTGAGCTAGTGTGGGTAGTGTGATAGGAGTAGTTGTGCAGTGGCTGGTCTGTTTGTAAGGAAGTTAGGAAGGTTAGCGATAGTAGAGCTAGTGTTAAGGATGTGAGTGTGGGCAACATAATACTAGTTTGAGTGATAAGTACAACTAGGATTCCTGGTTGGTTGTGTGTAAGGGTGGAGTTGTGTTGTCTGGGAATGTGTTGTTGGGTATGGGATCAGTGTGGGAGGGAGGTAGGATGAGTGGGTTGGGCTAGTGGTTAGGGAATTAGGGGTTGGACCACTGGTCAGGTGATTAGGGGTTAGAATAAAAGTAGTAGTAGTGGGGGCGGGTGAGAATTGGGGGCAGGGAGGGGAACAGAGTGAGCCGAGCGAAGCGAGGCCAGCTAGACCGCAAGGTTTTTGGAAAAAAAACAATTAGTCAAACCCTCAGTATTTGTTAGCTACAGGATATGGGTTCAGGGTATAATTTGCAGGGCTATGTGTGGGAGTGGGAGAGTAGAGTGAAAATACACTGTTCAGGGTGTAATTTTAGGTTTAGTAATATTATTATAGAATGCTAGGATCAACTAGTTTACTTAAAATTAAACACAAAATAGAGGGAGCCAGATTACTATGTGGGACAGATTTAAGGTGCCTTTAGACCCAGGTCAGCAGACTAAGGTATATAGGATTACAATACAATGTAGTGTGGACTCCAGGTGAATTGTTTGTGGGTGCAGTTTTCAGGAAAGCTGCCTTCAGGCAGGAAACTCTTTTGTTAGCTATTTAGAGGGGGGGTCTACCTAGGAATAAAACGTACATTAGAAGTGAGAACCTTTCTAGCATTTACATCTAGCCACTAAGCAAGCAGGCATTACAACATTCATTTCAACCACAGAGTATACGGTAAGCAGCAGCTCCGTATAGCTACAAACAGAAAAACTGCTTTGTTTTTACAGTAGGGGTCTGAAATCTATATAAAACAAAGCTAGACCTTGCTTGTAGTCCTAAATACCTATACAACAGGTTACAATGCTGGGTTACACTTGCACTAGTTACTATGTGTTTTAGGCAGGCTTTCAATCCACATGCAGCAGTTTGAATCAAACATAAGTTTTTCAAGCCTGTGCTCAATAGAGAAACCTTATCTATTGAATGTACTGATAAAACGAGCTAACAAGACAACAGCTAACTGCTACGTATCACTCTAAAAAATTACCCTGTGTTTGTGCATGAGTTAACAGTGTAGTTAGGTCAATCTAAGCGCAATTATACTAGACAAAGCTCAAATATCGGCTTACTGTTACATTTAAGAGGCACAGAATTAAATAAGCAGTACGCTGTTACACAGTCTCAAATGCACATGCCATGCCGTACATACTGAGCATTACCTAATATGGAAAGCACATGGAGTGCTTAATTAATCTGCCTTAATTTCTTAAATAAGAACAGCTAGTGGAATGCTCCAAATTATGTCCTTTTACACTTTAAGCAATGATTAGCTGATTTTGCCCTAATACAGAGACATAGCATATAATACAGCAGTTTAATATAAAAATAACATACCAGATAGGAATACAAGGCTGCTGACTGGGTCTGGGAGCACTGGGCGTTTGAAAATGGTGGTTTCTGTAGGTGTATTGGAAACCTCTCATACATAGTGAAACAGGGAGGAGTTAAGGGGCTAACGCTGTTTGCAAGTGTTTTCTTAGGCTATGGTATGTATGTGTGTAGTGCTTAATATAATAAATGTAATACAAACTGAAAATGTAGACCATGTGGTTTTTGGAAAAAACAGTCAAACCCTTCGGTATTTGTTAGTTACAGGATATGGGTTCAGAGTATAATTTGCAGGGCTATGTGTGGGAGTGGGAGAGCAGAGTGAAACTGTTCAGGGTGTAATTTTTGGTTTAGTAATATTATTATAGAATGCTAGGGTCAACTAGTTAATAGAGGGAGTCAGACTTAAGGTGCCTTTAGACCCAGGTCAGCAGACTAAAGTATATAGGATTACAATACTGTTTAAGGTATTAACCTTAGCCAATTGTAGTTTGGACTCCAGGTGAATTGTTTGTGGGTACTGTTTTCAGGAAAGCTGCTTTCAGGTAAGAGACTATTTTGTTAGGTATTTAGAGGGGGTCTATCTTTAACATCCTTTAGTAGGCTTGTAAGCATGCACCAGAATGTCTCATTGAAGCCATGTTGTTTGCAGCGGACCGTTATTTCAATTGAGCCAGCAGGAAAACCTACCCAGTATCTGTAATGTCCAAGTTTGTAGTCTAAGCAAGTCCCATTAATTCTTCGAGCAGCCATCTCCTACAAAACTGACTGCTTCTCCAGATGACTTGTACAAACTCTACAGAGCTTAAATAGCAGAATATTGTCATTATCTGTAAAACTTACTCCAAAATTCAGGTCACCTCTTGTCCAACCTTCCATTATGACTGTGAGTTCCACAACCGCGACAATCCTGTGTTGGAATTTTTCTTGACACACAATGCCTGTATACAACCAAATTGGATTGGCAGTACTTGAGTCCCCACCCATGGGTGGCCTTTGGCTATTACAGTTACAAGGATATTAGAATTTGTTTTGATTTCATTAACAGTAATTTTTGGGGTGTGGTGTTCAGTATGAAGTCAGTGTTATGACTGTATGAAAAATGAATAAGATGACTTTGTGCTGAAAATGTTTTCTGTTTATTAAATTTTTAAGTGCAGATGTGATATTTCCCTTTCATCTTGGCTGTTGTTGACTTCAGTAGACATATCTGTACATTGTTCTTTGGATGCTAACTGTCATGGGGTCATGCTGCTGCCACAAAATATCAAGATGGTGTCACTGGTCACAAAGAAGGCCTTTTCACACCATTGTCAGTGGTCTGAACAGAATTTTTCATTCAGTTAGCTTTGTATGGGCACCACTTTCAGTATGGAACATTATCATTTTGTCTGTCTTACTATAAAGTCCTAGCCATATCTTGCAGGAGAAGGGCCTGTATGTGTTCCATGGTGTTGACAACTGGCTCACAGTATTCAGATTTTGGGACTTTCTGCAGCATTTCATAGCCTGAGGTATACTGTGCTATGGACACAGGGCCTAAGTTCTGTTTCTCTGTGGGGGAAGTTTTATCTGATCTAGTCTTACATGTGTGGCTTCACTGTGGCAGAGTAGGGCATTGTTTAGTGATATTCTTTTCCACAGAGAAGTGTCAGGTCATATATTTGACAGTCCAATGGAGAGCAGAGCGGAGTGCCTAAGCTCAGAGCTTTCTGTTCCTTCTGATCTTAATAATGGGAGTAGTCTTCCCAGTGCTGTTGAATCACCTGTGGTTTATAGATAATCTTGTGATGTTAGGTTCTTGTTAATAGCCTCTTGGAGTGCTGGACAGTCTCCACTGATCTCATTGTGGTTCATCACATGATATAGTTTAGCCTGTCACTTGGCTTTGTTACCGATGCTTCACTTACATGGAGAGGAGTCCACTTCATCTCCTCTATTATTTAAGAGTTATAGGCTTCTGTGGGGGTGGGCTGTCCTTATAAAGTAGCTAGAGGTTTGGGCAGTGATTTTTGCCATGAGGGCTGTGGTAATGAAGACTGTAGCCTTTCCTAATCCAGTCTGTCAACCATTCCCTTGTGGGGTATTCTCATGTGCATTTCAGTATGTATATGTACCCTGTTTGTGGAGAGGTGACACAGGGTTGTCCACATCCCTGAAACAAAATGAATGTGCTGGTTGACACTGTTGCTGCCCTGGAGCTGAGGATTAAAAGTTCTTATCTGCAGAGAGTCTTCTAGTAGTGAGGGATTTCTTGGAGACTGACACATTCACTACATGAAAAATATCCTCCTCCTCTTTTTAGAGCAGTAGATTTATTCACTTCACATTGCATGGGAGATAATGATCTGCTTTCCATCTATTCCTTATTATTTTTTTTTTTTACTCACAAAGTTCACTAAAGAAAGGCCAGACTTCATCCGCATCACTTCTTGATTGGTAAGAAGGATGTGGTTTTAAACTTCAAGTTTGTGGCAGTTGAGGACACCCCAGTTTTTGCAAGCCAAGGAAGTTTCAGACTGATAGGAGGACAGTCTCATGGAGTAGCTTCTGGTTTAGCTCTCTTCTCCTGTTGATCCTTCAGGTGACTCGAACCAACAGAAAGCTTTCTACTCATCAGATTTATTCTGATGAGTATAAAAAGTTTAACATTTGGGTTGAAGGATATCTTATGGTACACCAGTTAGCTAACATGCAGGTCTCTCTTAGCTGCCTCATTCAGCCGTATGACTTAGTGTCCGATACGCTAGTTTAATTGGCCATGTATTTAGCATCACTTCCCATATGACCGTGTGGTTTCCTGTCTGGAGTGCCAAACTCAGTACTATGACTCATGACAATTCAAAAAATAAACTGCAGTTAGGGGGGAAAAAGCAAATTCTGGAAATGTCTAGGTACTCTAACATTGAATTTTGGCTGCCTTAAGCTACTTTTCTTCTGGTCTGACCATGCAATAATCTTTTCTTTCACCTTTCTTATACCCTATGCGTATTTATCTTGACTTTTATTCAAAATGTCACTTGCTTTCATTGCTACCATGTTTCTGATCCTAATTTTATACGTAACACTTCTCTGGGCTCTTCATTTGTTGCTTAAGGACTAACACTTGCAACAAATCCTTTAGAATCATATCCACTTGTTAACTAAATGTTTTCTTTTTCATAAGGTATGTTGGAAAGTGCCATTGTCTATCGAGATTCCATGCTCCCAC
This sequence comes from Protopterus annectens, assembly GCF_019279795.1. Taxonomy (NCBI): domain Eukaryota; kingdom Metazoa; phylum Chordata; order Ceratodontiformes; family Protopteridae; genus Protopterus; species Protopterus annectens. The sequence continues at coordinate 1,773,898,146 of NC_056731.1, forward strand.
AGAGTGATTTGCTTAGGTGTGTGGTTCATAGGTGTATATTAGAATAATGACCAGACAAACTTTTTTAAGCCTAGCCATGCAGCCGAAATGTATCTGACAAATTTTAAGAACCTTAATATTATTTTAGCGGCCATATGTAGGCTCTAGTTTGGGTGGTCAGGCATTTACTGGCTGCCTCTGTCCATTAGGGACATGGTTACCAGACTGTGGGTGAATTTTTGATTCCCCATCCACTATTGCAAGTTGCACTGAAATTGGGTTAGAGAAGAACTCTACTTCACATAAATGGAAGCCTGTTCTAGAGAAGGTGTAGTCTGAGACACATACCTGCCCCTCCGACATATCCTATTTATGTTGCAAGCAGGGTTTAAGTTCCTTGATCAGGTAATTCTTATGGTGTTTGTTTTATGGATATGCAGAACATCCATCAGGATGCCTTGTATGCCAGGCATAGATCACACCAGTACTGTCTGTAGGAGAATGGAGTGCAGGGAAAGGCCTTTGAGGAGGTATGCATAGGACATGTTTGCTCTCTGTAGCCTTTTTGTGAAGAGTCTCTGTGGATGTTCTATTTGCTGTATGTGCCTGGTTAGTTACATACTGAAGGGGGAATTGTACTCAGTTGGTCTGATGGGGGCTAAATACAGTAGAACAATGATGGCCTTGAACTTAGATGTCACACCCTTGCTTATAAGTTGTGCGACATAGAATGATTTACTTACTACAGTAGGCACATAATAGTCGAAGGCCAGGTTACTGTCTACATGTGTCCCTAAATCCTTGACTACTGGGTTTACTTTTAGGCTTGTGTTATCAATTAGGTAGTTTGCAGGAGCTGCCGACTTCCTGAAGGTTACTACTATGCATTTCTTGTCATTGTGTTTTACACAGTTAATCTGGCACCAATTATTTGTGTGAGTCAGCCCTTCTTGGAGGATATTAGTGTTTGGGATGTTTCTGTGGCTGCCCCTAGTTTGCAATTGTCTGCAGACTTGGTCAGTCAGAGACCCTTGATGCTGGCCTTTTCATAGAAGCAGATACCAAAAATGAGTGGCCGCAACAAAGATCCCTGAGTGGATTCATTAGTCACATGCCTTTCTTCGGAGGTGGATTCCTCTATCCTAACTTCTTTGTTCCTATCAGAGCCACTGAGCTATCCAGCAGGGTAGTGGTTTTAGCCTAATTCTGTGAGTTTGTCTACAATTTCCAAGTGGGGAATTGTATCAAATGCATTGACCAGTTCAAGGTGGGCAATATGCACCAAATTGCCCTTATCAATTGCTTTGGTGACCTTCGCAAAGTCCACCCTATTGAGTAGGCATGACTTGCTGTTTGCAAAACCAAACCGCGTTAGATCCCATGTCTGAAGATTTCTCATTTTTTTCCCCATCTTTTCTTCAGTTCTTCAAGTATGTGGACAGGATCCATTTAGGACTTCACTCCCAGTTGGTAGGAAAGCATCAAAGATGCAGGGTAGAGGAGCTTGAACCTAGACTTCATTTTTCTGCACTGTTTAATGGAGGGAATGAATGTGTTTCTTCTGCTTTCAGTTTGACTGCAGAATATTTATCTACGATAATTCTTGTTTTCCCAACTTTTACATTGTTTTCTTTTTACTCACAAAATGAAAATATTTTTTTCTTTCATTTGAAATGATTGAAGTTTAATTAAGATGAATCTGGGTTATTTTCCCACACCTGCATGTGGTATATTAACCCTGTGTGCCCTTTACAATTTAATGTCATTGAGAGACAGTCTAGTCCATTTACTGATACAGTTTTTTTCATAAAGTGCTGGCAATCTTTCCTCTCTGCTTGCTCTGGAATGGCCATTAATCATAGATTTTCTCCCAATTTAATTTCTCTAAGTTTTTTGGGTTTCTAATACCATGATGAGAGTGGGCCCCATTCCTAAGTAAGGGTATGATTAAAGTTTATGAAATTAGTATTGTTTCAGTCTTTGAGATTAGCTAAAAGTGCTCTTCACAGCACCTGGAATGTGCCCAGAATTGACTCCTCCTGTAACTCGCACAGAGTTACACAAATTGGTAGCATATCTAAGTATGACTGTGAAATCTTTTTATTAGACCTGTTGCTTCTGCTACTATTGGAACTGTCTGGGTATCTTTCTTCCACATTACTCTTGCTTCTGCCTGAAAATTGTGGTATTTTATGACTTTGTGTTCTCTGTACTTAAGACATTGTAATCAATGAGTGCATCATTTATGAGCAATGATACTTTTGTTTTTTTTCATTGATGAGTACTTTATCTGTGGTCTTAGACTACTATAATAATTTGCCTGTTGTCATGGCTTAACTGCAAAGTGATTTGCCAGTGTTTCATTGTCGCTGTAATGTAATTGATCACTTTGGGATGTATCTTATATATCTATAAGCATTTCTTTATCCATGAATGTGGGATGCTGTCAAATGCTTCTTTGTAATTTATCCATGCCATACTTAGATTCTCCCCCTTTTTACAATTCTCTATTATGGTTTTATTTAGAAACAAAAGCTCCTTTGTTCCATATGACTTTCTTTTGTTGCCCTCTTCTTCTATTGCCATATTTTTTTTCTAAATAACTATAAGCTCTGTCTCCATCAATTCCACTGTATAGTGGGTATATCACTGGAAGGTGATTCATTGGTCTGTAGTTTTTAGGATGGCTTGCAGGTTCACTTCTAAGGAAGGGTAGTGTTTTTCCTGTTAACAAGGTTGGTGTTCTTTACATATGTGCATATAAGTAATTCTTTCTCAGTAAGCAAAAAACAAGGCTCATATAGTGCCAAACAGCATAAAAATCCACAAGGTTAAAGATGTCCGATAAATACCCTTGTATAGATTACAAGTTGAATATGATGAGTCCAAGCAGCATAAAAAATTCAGTATTTAATTACGAACCCAAGTAAAAATGCATAAAAAACATATATCAATATCGGAAACATAAACATTTGAGCACTTTCGTCCCTGTGGTTTGGAACTTCTTCAGAACCATCTTAGAACATTCAATTAGGCTTTTAAATATAAAATCATAAGTCATGTGACTCCCATTAATTAAATCCAGACAAATAAAGAATCCTCTTAAAAACCAATAAAACAGGATGTTAATTTAAAGCAGCAATTTAAATAGTATGAAGCTCAAATTATTGAGGAACATATTATAACCAAATTGCACTAATTTATATTAAAGGTTAAATAAAAAAATATATATAATTTGGCAGCTCTGAGCTTAAGCACTGGAGTGACAGAAACCTGTTCATTCAACCCTGGTTCGATAGATGCATTTAATCTTAATTACTAAATTAATTTCCTAAGTTCTATCTTTATTTTCCCAAAGATCACCTCGGGTGTTGTTTGGAACAACTTCCAATATACCCAAGAGAAATTTGAAAAATGTATAACAATTTTGTGCATGTTTAAACAATGAATTAGTGACATTGCCTTTAGAAATTGCATAGATATGTTCATAAATTCTTTTCCAAAACTCTGTTGGTTTTACCTGCATAAAAGGTTGAACATCCAGAACATAAAACAATATATACCACTCCTTTCAAGTACAGTTCCCTTCACTTAAAGGAATTTTACGAGGGGGCCCCCAGTGCAATATCTTCCTGTTCAAGTACATAGCCACACTAGTTGCAAACACATCTCCTTCTACCCTTGTAAAAAGTAGTGGTATTAGTGCTAATTTGATGTTCAGAAAGACCTTGAGGTTCCTATCTCTTTCAAAGACAAACTTGTGGTACTCACCCAAAACTTTTAAAACCTCCTCATCTGCTTTAAAAATATTCCATTTTTTTTTTTTGTGGTAATACTTTCTCCTTGGAGTAAGAACCATATGTGACCACAAAAGAGTTGGAAAAAGGGCCCTTTGTTATTGGATAGATTCTGAAATACAGGGGGTAATGTACTGTCGCAAACAACCCCCAGTAACAGTTTAAATTTTATATCCCATCAGTTCAATATTTCATCTTGTAAACTGAACAATAAGTTGGGAGGAGTAATCCCTCTCTAAAAACATACATGATATATTATAAACCTCAGTCTTAAAATTGTCAAAATCAGAACAAATCCTAGCTACCCCCACCAGCTGACCTTTAAAAATATTTTTTAGCATGTAATGGGTGGCAGCTGTTGTATTCAAGATAACAGAAAAAGTGAGATTCCTAAAAATCTTTGAACCAAAACATCTGTTCGGTCTGTCCTTAAAAATAGTGACATCTAAGTAATCTATAAAATCCATCTATAGTTTGTGTATCTATAAAATCCATCAGTCATTTGTGTGTAAATTTATGAAAGGAGACAGTGTTATTAATGTAAGAAACAAACTGTTCAGCTTTGTTACCTTGGTCTTTCCATAAAATAGATATCATCTAGGTAACATAGGTATATGTGCCAATATTTCTGATGCATGGAACCCATAATGTAGGTTTTCTCCCACCTGCACATGACTAGATTAGCATAAAGTGGAGCACAACTGGCTCCCGTTGCTACTGCAATAACCTGATGAAAAGAATCTCCCCTCAAAAAATATAAAATTGTTAGATATAATCAATTCCATAGTGTCCATGATGAAGTCAATAAGGCAGTCATCCAAGGTAGTTAGCTCATTGATAGCTGAATGAAACAACTCTAAACCTAAAAAGTGGGGTACACAAGTGAATAAATCAACTATATCTACAGTAGAAAAACTGCAGGTATCGCTAGAAAATCTGGTTTAACCTTAGTAAGAAAATCCCAGGAATCCTTCAAAATATATTCAACTAAACAAATAGAATCTTTTAAAATGTGATCAGCAAATATTGCTAGGTAGTATGTTTTGGAATTATGTTCTGCAACAGTTAAACGATAAGGTGGTGATACAAATATCTTTATGAACCTGAGGTATACTAAAAATTGTTGGTATAAAATGGTGCTTGTTCAGCAAAAGTTATAAATATCCATTATCAATCCCTGTATAAAATCATCTTCTAAGAATACATCTCTCTTTTATATACCACAATATTTACATTCCTGGAAATAGTCTCATACTTGCTAGTGTCCTATAGCTAATTAAATATTTTACCAATGTAGTCAGTTTTGTCAGCAATAACTATACCCTCGCCCTTGTCAGGTTTCATAATTCTCTAAGAAATATATTTTCTTAAGTTAACTAACAGACTCCATTCATCCTTGGAGAGGTTATAGTAACAGGAGGAATAAGACTTGTGTAAGTTGTAGAGTTCTTTTTCACAAGATTTAAACATAAAGGTAGTCAGTATGGGGTTGAGTGGTGGGTTCTAAGTGCTTTTTTCTTAAAGGAGCTAGCAGATTTTAAAATAAAACTATCAGCATCTGCCTTGATTATATGTAGGTAACTGAAGATTGAAATTCCTTGTATATAGTTTAAATTCAATAAGTAAATCTGTCATGTTGATCTTAAAAAAGGAACAAACAAACATTTTTTCAAAAAGTGTGAAGCGTGTTTTGCCTATAACAATATCTGTGCAATTAAAAATATTGAAACCTTGGTAGGGTAACATCCTGCCATCATGTATGGAAATAATTCTATCATCATGCGAAAATGAACTAAAATCCCACTTAAAAATGTAGACCCTATCTTTTCCACTTGTTCTTTTCTGACCCTGCCCTGTCCTTTCTTCCTCCACCCAGGGGACAATGGTAGCTGAACTAAAAAAAGACCCTCTCTTTGCTGATTGTCAGTTCTCTGTGACCTTCTTAGTGGGGGAAAATTTTGATTAAGTTCATCAACAGAGGTATCGAGATATGACTCAGAAGGGGTGGTGTGATGTAAAGAAATATTATTTAAAGTGTGCATCAGAACCTCCTTCAAAATGGACATTATCCATTAGAGAATTACTTTGACTGGTGTTATGAAAATGTTCAGTAGATGTAAAAGTCTTAGTAAGAGGGTATGCCTTGTGGTTGGCATCATCAAACTGATCTCTGACCAACTTTGTTGTCTACTTAAATTGTTTTTTAACATGCTGCTCAACCTTATTAAAGATGCTATCATATTTATAAACATTATGTTCAAATATCAAATCATTAGTAATATAGTTGTTAAAAACAATCAGTTCATCAAATAATTTATTCACCTGCAATTGCATTGTCTATCAAAAAGTTTCAAGTAGTTCCGAATGTGCATTACTGCCTGCTATTAGTCTGTTTGGAAATTTGTACAAATGTAGTCCCTTTGGAACTTGCTTATTTTTCACACATTGTCAGATATAAATTTCGCACCTTTTTAAGCTTCTTTTCAAAAATGTCCAGATTTAATTGAAAAGTTCACTATGGCTGTGGTATCTATACAAGCCTAGCCAAAAAATGTACCCTGGCTTTCGCCACCCAAGAAATTTATTTTCCTGTGCCCCTGTCGAGCAGAGCCACAGAAGTGATCCCCGGGGTGAATTTTCCATTTCCCATCCAATCATCAAGATTTTTCTTGAAGAGTGCTAATGAGGAGCTCTGTTTGACATAGATAGGTAGTCTGTTCCAGAGTATGGGAAGTCTCTGGGACAGGAATCTATCCCTCCAGCATCTTCTGTTTATTGTGGTGACAATGTTTAGGTCCCTAGCATGTAGCTCGGAGGGATTGGGATTTCTTTAAGTGGAGCATGTCCAACAGCTCTGGGTTTGACATAGCTTTGTATGTTAGGCAGAGATCGCCCCCTGAGTAGGCGATATGCGATGGAGTAAAGCTGGAGTTTTCTGAGACGGTCTGCATAGGGCATCTGTTTGAGGCCAGTAATACTCTTTGTGAGGTATTACTGTGGTCTTTCCAGTTGTTGTAGATGTCTTGTGAGGCTCTGCTCAACAGGGGCACAGGAAAATAAATTTTTTGGGTGGCGAAAGCCAGGGTACATTTTTTGGCTAGGCTTGTATGGGCCCTAGGGTCGATAGCCTAGTACCTACCTATGAACCTATAAATGTAATTTCTGGTTGAACCAGCCTTGGAAGTCAATATTGTGCAGACCTCTAGATCCACCTAATTTTTGTGAACTTTGCTTGTAGTTAAAATCATTGCCAGGAGCATGCATCACAGTCAAATTTTTGGTGAATAATGCCGCTGAATTCCCACCACAGGAAACAATACCGGAAGTGGAAGGAACCATACATGGATTGCCCAAAGAAGGTGGGGATGAAAAAACTTATCTAAAGTAGTTTGCAGATTATTGTATTGCTGAGTAGGCAACAAGTTAAGTAAACTCACCCTGTGAAATTGGGAAAACCCTGATCCATTGTTCCTTTTTGAGTCACGATTGTCATTAGTTTGTGTATTACATGGCCAAACATAACTCTCCATATTGAGCATTATTGCTCCACTGACTTGACTGCCATGCTGAGTAAACACAAAACTAAGAACCAAAAACACACAGTGTAAGACCATGCAGCCAAGAACAAAAGACCAATAAGCAAAAAACAAGGCTCACGTAGTGCCAAATGGCATGAAAAAACACAAGGTTAAGGATATCCGATAAATACCCTTGTGTAGATCACAAATTGAATAAGAGGAGTCCATAAAGCATAGAAAGTTCAATATTTAATCAAGAGCCCAAGTAAAAATGCATAAAAACCATACATCAGAATACGAGAAACATAAACTAAGCACCATCATCCCCTGTGGTATGAGACTTTTTCAGAACCGTCCTTTTTATTGTTCCTGTTTTTATTGGTCTTTGAGATGATTTTTTTGTTGTTTTGATTTAATTAGTTAATGGGAGTCACATGACTGTTTTTGATAGCCTAATTGAATATTCTAAGACAGTTCTGAACAAGTCCATACCACCGGGATGAAAGCACTTAACCGTTTGTTTCTGACATCCTGATATATGGTTTTGTGTATTTTTACTTGGGCTCTTGATTAAATAGTGAACTTTTTGTGCTTCTTGGACTCATCATATTTAATTTGTGATCTATACAGGGGTATTTATCAGATATCTTCAACATTTTGGGTTTATTCCTTTTGGCAGTATGTGAAACTTGTTTTTTTCTTTACTGGTCTTTGATCTTGGCTGCACAGTCACAAACTGTGTGTTTTCAGTTCTTAATTCTTACTCAGGGCCCAATCTTTGTGTAAATATAAACAAAAGCCTGGGGTTTTCCAGTTAGGAGCTTTCCTTAATTTGCCCCGGGATTCATGAAGCTCGGCGCAAGGCCGGTGTAAGGCTTGCGCCGGCGGTGCAGTGAATAGTCGGCGTAGCAGCGCCATATGCATAGTAATGAGTGCGCGCCGCAACCACAGACACGTGCGTAGGGCACGTGAGCGAGCCCAAGTAGGATGCGTCTGGAGGCGTGGCCAAGCCTGCAGGCGATGAGCAACCTAAAGTGCTGACTTCCACAGGCCGCCCGTAATAGTAACCGCACCAGCCAGGGCCCGTGGAGAATGAAACGTACGCAGACTATGCAACATAGTACCCGTCCCAACAAAACGGAGAACCAAACATCAACCCACGAAGCCCTAAGTGTACCCGTCCAAGGAACAAAGGATACGCGTAATACCGTGTCCGTCCCGCAATGCACTGTCAGTGGGCATACCCAGTGAAGGTGTACTGCAGCATGTCAGCGTGCCGCACCAACATAGAAGTAGCGACATGGGCATGGTCACCAGCAGTAGTGAGAGTACACAGCCGGGTAGCCGTGTCGATATAACAACAAGAAGGAAACAAGATACCCTAAACACAGGCAAACATGTGCATAGCAACATGTACCACACCCAGCAACGTGCTCGTCGCATACACATAGGACGGCGTATGTCTAAGCGTAATATCCAGAAGCAGAACCCATGCATGCAAATGTAATACACAATAGCCCCATCATAGCATGTATCCCGCACCCATGTACGACTGTGCACCCAACCCAGCTAGCAGCCTTGCGCAGCTACACACCTACACACAATGGGCATACCTGAAATGTGGTAAGAAGTATTGTCTTAGGCAGTGCCACGCGGGCAAATATGTACACCACATGTTAACAACCCACCTCAGGTACAGATATCCAAATGGCTGCATGTCAACGTGTCGGCAGAATGTGTACATCCCGCATGTGGTATGGACCTGTCGAAACCCCATAGGCGTGCACACGCCACGGTGCACATACCGCCTTGTCCAGATGTGTACAGTTATGTTCAACCACCGTACCGATGATTAGCTATGCAGATATGTCAAACACAACACATATAGCGGAACATCTGCCTACCAAACAGGACGCCCTAACAGGGTGCCACAGGCACAGAAGGGGAAGGTGGGACATCACATGTTGAGAGTAGCGTTGCCGGACGGCCAAACACCCACGGCCAACGCAATGGACGGAATAACATGCATATGCCCGGATGGATGGGTATGTCATAGCATGGGAATAGGCCAAGCCATCCACCATAATAGCCATGTGTACCACATACAAACAGCCGGTAACACGCAGTAGTAATGCATGAAGGCATACACGACTGTGGGAATAGCACAGGACATATGGCACGTGCCAAGTGTAGATGCATGACACAAAAGTCCAGGATGGGGCCCCCTGCAAAGAGGAACATGTGCCAACCCCACCACCCACAGATGTACCGGCAGTGAAAACACATGCCAAACACACACCAACACTACCGACCATCCCACGACAGCAACGGAGGCTGGTCAAAGACCACCATGACACGCACACAAACAGGGACACGTGTAACCGTTGCCTTAACACCCCCCCCCCCCCGTAGGCCAAAGAATAATAGAATGGACATATGCATGTAATGCTGTGAAGGATGTGCGGTAGTCCTCAGTATCACAGAGGTAGGTACACAGATACACTGTAATCAACCGTGACGTATGTGTACTGTAGACAGCATACCTGCAGGTAATACAGAGTTCAATCACGTGCCACAGAAATATACACATGAAAAAGAGGATAGGGGATAGACAAGTGTGAATGGGACAAACTATGAACATAGGTTCATAGGTCCATAGGTACAGGGTAGGCTATCTACTTAAGGGCAGCCATAACCCTAGGCCATAGTTAGGATTCCTTTGCCAACCCTCCGGTCCGGAGATAAAATGCCTATTATATTGCTGTACCTCTGTCAAGCAGTGACAATGATGTAATCCCTGGGGTATATCTGCAATCCCCCATCCAACGGACAAGATCCCCCTCGAACAAGGCTAGCAAGGTTCACTGCCTCACATGTACTGTGATGTAGATCCACAGCATAGTGAGTGTCTGGGTGATGTATGTGTCACTCCAACACATCCTATTAATGACCGTGTCAAGGTTCACGTCACCTGCCCTTGTGGTTCCGAGGGATGTAGATCCAGTAGGTGAAGCATAGTCATCAAATATGGGTCGACATGGCCTCGTATGTCAGGCACAGGTCAACACCGAACAAGAGGTATGTGACTGAATGGAGCAGGAGTCCTTACAGTGGGGCAGCATAACACAAATCCCTGACACCCTGCATCTGTCTGATGATTAACCTATGGGGCCTTCCCAGCTGCTGTAGGTGTCGGGTCAGATACCCTCCGAATGGGGCAATGTACTCAATCATAGGTGTAACACGTAATGAGTACAAGGAGACGATGACCTACCCTGATCTAGATGTGAATCCCTGCACGATCAGGTGGGCAATGTAGAAGTTCTACCGAACCACGATAGCAACGCGTGTGTGTCGAACGAATGGTGACCGACAACCTGGGTCCCCAGATCCCTGGTAATTCCCCCGTGCTCAGTGGACTGCCACCCATATGCCGGACAGGGGTGACCTCGTTCTTCCCGACGGGTATGACTATGCATTACCTGGCATTTAGCTGTAGGCCATGTCCCTGACAGCAGATATCCATATCTGTGAGGCCCCTTTGAAGGATATCTGTGTCAGATGTCCGTCCCACTATGGCACCCGGTTCGCAGTCATCTACAAACAATGTCAGCCATAACACCCCTGTGTGTGCTTGTACTGTGGAAATGTAGATGTAGAAAAAGAGTGGACCCAGGGCAGAGGCCCGTGGGACACCGCCTGTGACAGGCAGTAAGTCCGACACGCTGCCAGCAACTATGACCGCGGGTCGTGTCACCTAGTTAGTTTGCAACCCATCCTGCGATGTACGTGTTCACATCCAAGCCGATGGGTTTATCAATGATACCGAGGGGTATCGTGTTGAAGGCCTTTGCCAGGTTGAGGTAGGCTGTATGGACTGCATGACCCCATCAATGGCCTCGGTGACTGTCCTAAAACGTCAACCAGGATTTAAACGCATGAACCGCCCTGACCAAGCCAAACTGGGTTGGATGCAAAGTATGCAGGTCCCCTATGTCGCCATCTATGGGCCGCAGTATGATCCCTCCCCATGTCTTTGCAGATAAGTCTTCTCATGGTAATGGGACAGTAATAACCAGGGTCAGTGGAGGCACTGGCCCTGTGAAGTGGGACTACAGTCGCGTGCGCCACAACTTGGGATGCGTTACCGAGGTGAGGCTAAGAATAAACAGCTGTCCTAACTGTGGGTCTAATTCCTCAATGAGATCGGAGTACACAGTCGGGACACCAGCTGGTCCCATGGATGCTGTGTTCACTACCCTGGAGAGAGCATGTCCCACCCGTGCGTTACAGAACATTCGGGGACCACAAACCGCTGGTACAGACATCTCTCCATGTGGGGGGGGGTGGAGATGTCTTCACCGAACCTGTCAGCCCGTATGTTGGCAATGTGTGTATGTTCAGTAAACTCCACATCATTGTGAACCCAGTCAGAGCATATGTGTGAGTTACCTCCCAGGTGTCCAGCATAGCAAATGAAGGCTGTATGATTGTCTGCCGAGTCCTTGGAGATATATCTGTGGAACCTGACCCGGACTATGTCATGACAGCCTGTAGCTCTTCACATATAATGAGCAAGGGTGTCATACCTCACAAGGTGTCTGCTCTGCCTTGTAGTAGCCACCTCCTCTCGTTGTACAGCTTGTGTATGGCTGGGGTACACCACACTGGATGCTTGGCATTGGTACAATGAACCACAGTTGGGTAAGGGAATGCCTGATCCATGCAGTCCTGTAGGTACTGGTAGAAGGCATATGTAAGTGATGCAGTGGCTTGAGTAATGTTGACCACTGGCTCAGGGTCCTTAAAGGAGACCACAGTAGTGTTCAGAATTGTGAATTTGGCCTTTGAGAAAGCCATGTGTATGGTAACCGGCAACACCCACAGCAACGTATGTCAATAGCAGAAGCCATTGTCCAAATAACATAGATTAACGTCGGTATTACAATATGTATTATTATACATGTATTGACACGTGTCTGCTAATTACAACTGCAAATGGCCGGTAAGACCGGGCCAAAGTGCTCGTGATTTACCTGGTATGGTGGTGTCATTCCGACAATAAAGTGGCGATACTTCCCCACTGGGACCTCTGGGGATTAATTAAAGCGGTTGTTAACCTGCATCATTGGATGTACACCATTTGGTTCCGGTTTTGGAAAACCTGGTTTCCGTAGCACTACACACTATGGGTAGTCAAGCAGACATCCGCGATTGGTGAACATACAGCAGCAGTCAAAACCACTGGCCACATGGACACAGTCCGACAAGCTCTACACTTTACATATGCACATTGGTGTCCATTGTAGGACCCCAAAATTGTCCCGTACGGAATACCTGCCAGCCTTCATCGTCCAACCAGGAGAAGCGACAGTCGTGACCACGGCACAGCTAGACATATGCACCACCAGCGTGTTCAATGTTGATGATAACTGTCCATGAAATGCAGCACATATGCAGAGAAATCCCCAGAGTTCCGAGTCCATAGAGGTGCGTCCACATCCCAGTCCCGCACACATGAAGGATGTGTAATGGGTACTGTCGAGTGTTGCAGCCAAGGGATCCTGGGTATGTAGAAACAGGGCTCGGTGTTGTTTGGCAGATAATCCATTGTCCCGCCCCGTGGGAGGGATGTGGGCGTAGCAACTGCCTTACTCCCCACTAATAATGCAAAGCATCCACCGGAGAATGCTAAATGCAGGTGTGAAATGTGTACAGCCCTATACCAGTGTCCAGTAGGCAATTCCCATGGATGGACAAGCGTACGACTAAGATGGCACCCATAACTGCAAACCCGGTGGAATTACACAGCCGCAGTAAGGCATAACACAGGAAATACACATAGGGACTACAGTTGACATTCCCCATACAAAGTTGGACCGCCGTGCGAACACCGGCGTACACAGCACTCAATCTGCCAGCAACAAAATGGGGAGCACTCGCTACCATACTGCGGAATAGATGGGTGACCTGTGGAACACATACTAATGGCACACCAACAACGTCAACTAGGATATGTAAACTCTGGCGTTCCCACCTATAAAGAAAACATGCTTCAATGAATACATAGGGGATCAACATGTTCTGGTGGTGTTATGTTGAAAATACAGTGACGGATATTTCCTATTGGGACGTCTGAGGTTTATTTAAAGCAGTTGCTAACCTGCAACTTTGGATGTACACCATTTGTTCACAGTTCTAAAACACCTGGTTTACGTAGCACCACGTAGAATGGGTAGTCAAACAGACAACCGCGATTGGGGAACATACAGCAGCAGTCAAAACCACTGGCCAGTTGGACACAGTCCAGCAACATCTAACTTTACATATGCACATTGGTGTCCATTGTAGGACCCAAAATTTTATCGTGACAGAATTCCATCCAGCCATTACCGTCCACCAGATGATGCGATAGCCGTGACTACGGCACAGTTAGACATACGCACCACCAGCGTGTTTAAGGTTGATGACAGGTGTCCATGAAATGCAGGACATATGAACAGAAATCCCCAGATCGACGTGTCCATACATGTGCGTCCACATCCCAGTCCCGCACACATGAAGGATGTGTAATGGGTACTGTCGAGGGCTGCAGCCATGGGATCTTGGGTATGCAGAAATGGGGCTCGGTGTTGTTTGGCAGATAATCTCTTGTCCCGCCCCGTGGGAGGGATGTGGGTGTAGCACATGACCTACTCCCCACTAATAATGCAAAGCATCCACCGGATAATGCTAAATGCAGGTGTGGAATGTGTACAGGCCATAACAGTGTCCAGTAGGCAATCCCCATGGATGGACAAGCCTACGACCAGGATGGCACCCATACCTGCAAGCCCGGTGGAATTACACAGCTGCAGTAAGGCATAACACAGGAAATGCAGATGGCAACTACAGTAGACACTCCCCATAGAAATCCAGACCGTCCCGGCGAATACACAGCACTCAATCTGCCAGCAACAACATGGGGATTACTCGCTGCCATACTGCGGAACAAATGGGCGACCAGTGGAACACATACCAATGGCACACCAACAACGTCAACTAGGAAGGTCATAGGATGTTTAAACACTGGCGTTCCCGCTTATAAAGAACATCCTTCAATGAATTAATAGGGTGTACATGTTCTGGCTGTGTTATATTGACAATACAGTGGCGTATATGTCCTACTGGGCCTTCTGAGGATCACTTAAAGCAGTTGCCAACCTGCAGCATTACATTAACACCATTTGGGTTAATCGTAGTAAAACATGGTTTTCGTAGCACAACAAAATATGGGTACTCAAACAGACATCCGTGATTGCTGAACATACAGCAGCAGTCAAACCCACTGGCCAGATGGACACAGTCCAATAAGTTCTACACTTTACATATGCATGTTGGTGTCCATTGTAGGACCCAAAAATTTATCCGTACGCAATGTCAACCGGCTGCGATCGAGAGACCCAGATGAAGTGACAGCCGTGACTACGGCACAGCTACATATATGCACCACCAGCATGTTCAAGGTTGATGACAACTGTCCATGAAATGCAGGACATATGCACAGAAATCCCCAGATTGTCGAGTCCATAGATGTGCGTCCACATCCCATTCCCGCACACATGGAGGATGTGCAATGGGTACTGTCGAGGGTTGCAGCCATGGGATCGTGGGTATGCAGAAATGGGTGTCGGAGTTGATTGGCAGATGATCCGTTGTCCGCCCGTGTGAGGATGTGGGTATGGCATATCGTTACTCCGCACTAATAATGCAAATCATCCACCGGAGAATGCTAAATGCAGCTGTGAAATGTGTACAGCCCTATACCAGTGTCCATTAGGCAGTTCCCATGGATGGATAAACGTACGGCCAAGATGGCACCCATAACTGCAAACCTGGTGGAATCACACAGCTGTAGTAAGGCATAACACAGGGAATACAGATAGGGACTACAGTAGAGACTCCACATACAAAGTCAGACCGCCGTGCGAATACCGGCATACACAGCACTCAATCTGCCAGCAAGAGAATGGGAATCACTCGCTTCCATACCGCGGAACAAATGGTCGACCTGCGGAACACA
This sequence comes from Protopterus annectens, assembly GCF_019279795.1. Taxonomy (NCBI): domain Eukaryota; kingdom Metazoa; phylum Chordata; order Ceratodontiformes; family Protopteridae; genus Protopterus; species Protopterus annectens. The sequence continues at coordinate 1,773,913,502 of NC_056731.1, forward strand.
TACTAATGGCACACCAACAACGTCAACTAGGAAGGTTATAGGATGGTTAAGCTATGGCGTACCCACATATAAAGAACATCCTTCAATGAATTAATAGGATCTACATGTTTTGTTCATGTTAATTTGACAATACAGTGGCGGGAATGTCCCAATGGGATATCTGCGGATTAGTTAAAGCAATTGTTAGCCTGCATCATTGGATTACACCATTTGGGTTCAGTGGCGGAAAACCCGGTTTACGTAGCACTACATAATATGGGTACTAACAGACATCCGTGATTGCTGAACATACAGCAGCAGTCAAACCCACTGGCCAGATGGACACAGTCCAATAAGTTCTACACTTTACATATGCACATTGGTGTCCATTGTAGGACCCAAAAATTTATCCGTCGCATAATGTGAACCGGCTGCGATCGAGACCCAGAAGAACTGACAGCCGTGACTACGGCACAGCTAGATATGCACCACCAGCGTGTTCAAGGTTGATGACAAGTGTCCATGAAATGCAGGACATATGAATAGGACTCCCCAGGTTGCCGAGTCCATTGACGTGCGTCCACATCCCATTCCCGCACATGAAGGATGTGCAATGGGTACCGTCGAGGGTTGCAGACATGGGATCGTGGGTATGCAGAAATGGGGCTCGGTGTTGATTGGCAGATAATCCGTCGTCCCGCCCCGTGGGAGGGATGTGGGTATAGCACATGCGTTACTCCCCACTAATAATGCAAATCATCCACCGGAGAATGCTAAATGCAGCTGTGAAATGTGTACAGCCCTATACCAGTGTCCAGTAGGCATTTCCCATGGACGGACAAACGTACGACCAAGATGGTCACCCATAACTGCAAACCTGGTGTAATTCCACAGCTGCAGTAAGGCATAACACAGAAAATACAGATAGGGACCACAGTACACACCCCCCATACAAAGCCAGACCGATGTGCGACTACCGGCGTAGACAGCACTCAATCTGCCATCAAGAAAATGTGGTTCACTCGCTTCCATACTGCGGAACAAATGGGCGATCTGCGGAACACATACTAATGGCACACCAACAACGTCAACTAGGAAGGTTATAGGATGGTCAAGCTATGGCGTACCCACATATAAAGAACATCCTTAAATGAATTAATAGGATCCACATGTCATGGTGGTGTTATTTTGACAATACAGTGGCGGATATTTCGTATTGTGACTTCTGAGGATTATGTAAAGCAGTTGCTAACCTGCATCTTTGGATGTACACCATTCGGTTTCAGGTTTGTAAGACCTGGATGTCGTAGCACTACATAATATGTGTAGTCAAACACACACCCGCGATTGGGGAACATACAGCAGCAGTCAAACCCACTGGCCAGATGGACACAGTCCAACAGGTTCTACACTTTACATATGCACATTGGTGTCCATTGTAGGACCCAAAAATTTAGCCCTATGCAATATAAACGTGATGGAGGAAGCGACGCTGAAGGCGTAACAGCCATGACTACGGCACAGTTAGACATATGCACCACCAGCGTGTTTAAGGTTGATGACAGGTGTCCATGAAATGCAGAACATATGAGCAGAAATACCCATATGGCGTGTCCATAGATGTGCGTCCACATCTCAGTCCCGCACACATGAAGAATGTATAATGGGTACCGTCGAGGGCTGCTGCCATGGGATCGTGGGTATGCAGAAATGGGGCTCAGTGTTGTTTGGCAGATAATCCGTTGTCCCGCCCCGTGGGAGGGATGTGGGTATAGCACATGCCTTACCCCCCACCAATAATGCAAATCATCCACCGGAAAATGCTAAATGCAGCAGTGAAATGTGTACAGCCCTATACCAGTGTCCAGTAGGCATTTCCCATGGACGGACAAACGTACGACCAAGATGGTCACCCATAACTGCAAACCCGGTGTAATTCCACAGCTGCAGTAAGGCATAACACAGAAAATACAGATAGGGACCACAGTACACCCCCCATACAAAGCCAGACCGGCGTGCGACTACCGGCGTAGACAGCACTCAATCTGCCAGCAAGAAAATGGGGTTCACTCGCTTCCATACTGCGGAACAAATGGGCGATCTGCGGAACACTTACTAATGGCACACCAACAACGTCAACTAGGAAGGTTATAGGATGGTCAAGCTATGGCGTACCCACATATAAAGAGCATCCTTCAATGAATTAATAGGATCCACATGTCATGGTGGTGTTATTTTGACAATACAGTGGCGGATATTTCGTATTGTGACTTCTGAGGATTATGTAAAGCAGTTGCTAACCTGCATCTTTGGATGTACACCATTCGGTTTCAGGTTTGAAAGACCTGGATGTCGTAGCACTACATAATATGTGTAGTCAAACACACACCCGCGATTGGGGAACATACAGCAGCAGTCAAACCCACTGGCCAGATGGACACAGTCCAACAGGTTCTACACTTTACATATGCACATTGGTGTCCATTGTAGGACACAAAAATTTAGCCCTATGCAATATAAACGTGATGGAGGAAGCGACGCTGAAGGCGTAACAGCCATGACTACGGCACAGTTAGACATATGCACCACCAGCGTGTTTAAGGTTGATGACAGGTGTCCATGAAGTGCAGAACATATGAGCAGAAATACCCATATGGCCGTGTCCATAGATGTGCGTCCACATCTCAGTCCCGCACACATGAAGAATGTATAATGGGTACCGTTGAGGGCTGCAGCCATGGGATCGTGGGTATGCAGAAATGGGGCTCGGTGTTGTTTGGCAGATAATCCGTTGTCCGCCCGTGGGAGGATGTGGGTATAGCACATGCCTTACCCCCCACCAATAATGCAAATCATCCACGGGAAAATGCTAAATGCAGCTGTGAAATGGGTACAGCCCTATACCAGTGTCCAGTAGGCATTTCCCAAGAATGGACAAGCGTCGACCAAGATGGCAGCCATAACTGCAAACCTGGTGGAATTACACAGCTGTAGTAAGGCATAACACAGGGAATACAGATAGGGACTACAGTAGAGACTCCACATACAAAGCCAGACCGCCGTACACAGCACTCAACCTGCCAGCAAGGAAATGGGGATCACTCGCTACCATACCGCGGAACAAATGGGCGACCTGCGGAACACATACTAATGGCACACCAACAACGTCAACTAGGAAAGTCATAGGATCCTTAAACTATGGCGTTCACGCTTATAAAGAACATCCTTCAATTAATTAATAGGATCTACATGTTTTGGTTGTGTCATTTTGACAATACAGTGGCGGAAATATCCTAATGGGACATCTGAGGATTAGTTAAAGCATTTCCTAGCCTGCATCATTGGATTTACACCATCTGGTTTCAGTTTAGAATAACCTGGTTAACGTAGCACTACATAATATGGGTAGCAAGCAGACATCCGCGATTGGGGAACATACAGCAGCAGTCAAACCCACTAGCCAGATGGACACAGTCCAACAAGGTCTACACTGTACATATGCACAATGGTGTTCATGGTAGGACCCCAGAGATTCATCTGTACGCAATGTCAACCAGCTGCGATTGAGAGACCCAGAAGAACTGACAGCCGTGACTACGGTACAGTCAGACATATGCACCCCCAGCGTGTTCAGGGTTGATGACAACTGTCCACGGACTGCAGGACATATGAACAGATATTCCCAGATTGTAGAGTCCATAGAGGTGCGTCCACATCCCATTCCGCACATGCGGATGTGTAATGGGTACCGTCGAGGGTTGCAGCCATGGGATCCTGGGTATGCAGAAGCGGTGCTCGGTGTTGTTTGGCAGATAATACGTTGTCCGCACCGTGGGAGGGATGTGGGAGTATGCGTGCCTTACTCCCCACTGATTGTGCAAAGCATCCACCGGCTAATGCTAAATGCAGGTGTGAAATGTGTACTGCTCCATACCAGTGTCCAGTAGGCAATCGCTAGGGATGGACAAGCGTAGGTCCAAGATGGCACCCATAACTGCAAACCTGGTGGAACCACACAGCTGCAGTGAGGCATAACACAGGAAATACAGATAGGGACTACAGTAGACACTCCCCATACAAAGCCAGACCGCTGTGTGAATACCGGCGTACACAGCACTCAATCTGCCAGCACCAAAATGGGGATCTGCGGCTTCCATACCGCGGAACAAATAGGTGACCTGTGGAACACATACCAATGGCACAATATCAACGTCAGCTAGGAAAGCCATACGATGGTCAAACTATGGCGTTCCCACCAATGAAGAACATCCTTCAGTGAATTTAATAGGATTAATGTCAATTGACCATGGAATACACCTAATCAACATCAAAGACCCGCTGGCACCTTATGGCACACAAACCAAGTCACACATAGGTAGATGAAACAGTCAATGTAGACATTTTGTCCACGACAGGTCACATATGGTATACAAAGGTTACTTCATAGACATGTAAGCGCTTTCACCCGTAGGCTCCGTGAGACTTGCACATAACATAGAAGCATCCAGGCTTTAAATATCCCCCCTTACACTTCCATTTGTTACTTTCTATGCAAACAATGAACATGTAACCACAGCATAGAAAGCACAGATGCAATGTCAACCACACACATATGTTAACATCTCAGAAAGCATCCTATTAACACATGTATTATATGATATTGTACTATGCCGAATACTCATCAATCAAAGATCTAACAATGTATATGGAAGATATGCATAGTATATCACTGTAATACAGTGGTACAGAACTGAAAGAGTGGACAAATATGTGTTAACTCTACATCTGTACCTAAACTACATTCCTGTTACGGGGGTTTGATCCACCTGCTTCTCAAAAGAGGCCTCATCAGTGTTCCATCGGTCAGCCCTGGTGTGTGGCCAACCCTCCACCTACTAATCCATCTAAATCCGCATTCTATAGCATAGCTGATGAGGTCCCCCCTCTGGTATTATAACCTAGACGTCGTAAAACACCGAATGTAGACGTATGCCTTGTGATGTGCTCATAGCCGGCCGTAGGCATACGCCAATCCTGCGGCTGCCCAGGGCGCCGTACTAGTAGGACCACCTGTCTAGTAGGTGTGTCATGTAGGTATACCAAGATGGGGGCACCATGTGTTGTGGTGGTGGGCGCCATGGAGCCCTACAGCCTAGGGCAGCAGTCGATCTAAGGCCGCTGCCGTAGGAGGGTAATACGGTCTGCAGGTATGTGCAGGCGTGCACATGAAACAGCGGTCCACAAGGATTACCCATAGTGGCGACACCTGCACAGATCGCTATAGCGGGACACACACGGCCATGCATACAGCACAGGTAGACATACACACACCATAAATAGGCAATTACACACAAGGTGTATGGCGTGTACGGGTAGTGTCAGGACAGCAAGGATAGCTGTCTGCCACGATATCCAGCAGATGTCTTTAGGGTGTTCTGGAATACGGACGGTGCATGGACAATGAGTGGATATGCAACGTACCACAGTTCTTTGTGTCAGCCGTGCAAATATGCGATACATGGGAAAGACAGCTGTCCATGCAAGAGCAGCACTACGGGCACAACATAGGTACGTAGATATACAATGACAGAGATACAGACGGACACATGTGGCAGGCCCGTGAGTGTAATGTACACAGCACCACCCCACCACACCATAGCAGGGAGCACGTGGAGAATACGCTACGGAGGTTGCCAACCACAGCAGGCACGCAAGCAGTACACGGGCTGCGTCTCACCATCCACAAACACAGGGATGGCGGCAGGATATGAGTGTTCTGCGGAAACCTCAAAGCCATACCCTATGAACCCATGCAGCTGGGAGCATGGACACACACACACATGTGGCAGGCATGGTGATTGACCACACCCCCACATACCCAACCGCACAAAAGTATGACACAGGCATGGAATGCGCTACGTGGACCACCGAACACACCACCGTCAGAGGCACATGTACAGGTGGGTGACAACATCCATAAAGGAATGGCCGCTGATAGCCAAGGTATGTGTTGCGAAGCGTCTAAAAGCATGTTCATCTGCAGAGGCAACTGGAAACACACACACACACACACACACACACACACACACACACACGGAAGGGCCGAGAGTCGAACCTACACCTACCTACATGAACTCACTACAGCATGAAGCATTTACAGAACGCACTACCGAGATTACTGAGCACAGCGCTGTCAGAGGCATACTTCTAGGCGGGTGACATCACCCGTAAGTGAATAGCTGGCAATAGCCAAGGTATGTGTTGCGAAGCTTCTAAAAGCATGTTCATCTGCAGAGGCAGCTGGAAACACACACACACACACACACACACACACACACACAGGGAAGGGCCGAGAGTCGAACCTACGCCTACCTACATGAACTCACTACAGCATGAAGCATTTACAGAACGCGCTACCAAGATTACTGAGCACAGCGCTGTCAGAGGCATACTTCTAGGCGGGTGACATCACCCGTAAGAGAATAGCTGGCAATAGCCAAGGTACGTGTTGCGAAGCGTCTAAAAGCATGTTCATCTGCAGAGGCAGCTGGAAACACACACACACACACACACACACACACACACACACACACACACACACACACACACACACACACACACACACAAGGGCCGAGAGTCGAACCTACGCCTACCTACATTAACTCACTACAGCATGAAGCATTTACAGAACGCGCTACCGGGATTACTGAGCACAGCACTGTCAGGAGGCATACCCCTAGGTGGGTGGTATCATCTGCAGAGGCAATGCGGCCGATAGGGAATGAAGACAGAGTGCAGTCACACAGCCTGTTACCATCCCAAGGTGGCCGTACAGTAACACGGTAGTGCTGCAGTTGGGAATACCAAATGACTACGGAGCAGTACATCACGACATGAATACGGGATGCACCACATGACAGTATACCCTATGAGAGGGCATCCGGCGTGCAGGATGTAGGCAGCCAATGTGGCATGACAGCCACATATGAGTCACCTGGATGGTCACCATGGCTATGCAGGATGTCATTGGCCATGGCTACACGCCTAGTAGCAGACATCGGTGCCGACTGTCGCATGTACCCCCGACAGGTGTACTGGCCATGCCTCTCACACCTAGCGGTTGCAAAGGGGAGGCAGACATGCTCACGAGGTATCAACGCAGTCGGGCGCGGTGTGCACTGTACTGTGTGTCCATCTACACAGCTGCTTACTGGGCATGCTCAGACACTTAGAATCGGCACAGAGCAGACATGCATACACATGGGGCGAAGGCATGGGAGGCAGACTGTGGACCGTCATGTGTGTCCAGCCACACAACAGCAACCCGGCCATGCCACAGACGTGGCAGTTGCGAAGGGGAAACAGGCATGCACACGGGGTATCAATGCAGTCGTGCACAGTGTGCACTGTACTGTGTGTCTATCTACACAGCCGCTCACTGGGCATGCTCAGACACTTAGAATCGGCACAGTGCAGACATGCATACACATGGGGCGACGGCATGGGAGCAGACTGTGGACGCCGTGTGTGTCCAGCCACACAACAGCAACCCGGCCATGCCACAGACGTGGCAGTTGCGAAGGGGAAACAGGCATGCACCCGGGGTATCAATGCAGTCGTGCGCGGTGTGCACTCTACTACACAGCTGCTCACTGGGCATGCTCAGACACTTAGAATCGGCACAGTGCAGACATGCATACACATGGGGCGACGGCATGGGAGGCAGACTGTGGACCGTCGTGTGTCCAGCCACACAACAGCGACCCAGCCATGCTCACACCGTGTGCTTCTGGCGCCGTCCGGCATGCAGACGGAGTGCACACACCGCAAGTCACGGCCAGGTAAACCCGTACACATGTGCAGGGTGGACACACATGCAGTCACACGTACACACACAGATGACAGCACAGGCGCCATGGGTGCAGGCTGAACATGTACACACCGCAGTGAACACTGTAGCTGCTATGTCAGCACCTTGTTATCGGTGCAGCAGTATGCCTCACGGTCCAGGAACTGCATGTGACATATGTCCAGAAGACTATGTGGCGGTGTACGTCCGTCGTGCAGAGTACACATGTGCTATCAATGATCCCACAGGTGTGATGTAGTCCACCCGTACCGGTATACACGGACAGGCGTGCTCCACACATGCCACGGGCCTGACACAGGTATGACACATGACTGCAGCTGTACCACAGTGAAACAATGTCCGGATATGTCACATATGTGGTTTCCAGGCTGTGTGCATGGACTGCACGCAGGACACATACGAGGCCTGTGATGGACCACATGCATGAGACAGGCATACGCGGTAATACACACACTAAGGGAAGGCTGACACATGTCTGTGGTATGCACCCCCTACAGGGTGTGGCGGTGTTCACAGGGGCACATACCCTTGTACAGTTTGCCTGTGACAGCTGTGATAGCAAACCACAGTCCATGTTCCATGCATGTTGACACACATGTCACAACGTAGCAGTGCATACACACATGGCAACAGGGGATACATGTGACACGTGTACTGTGCACGGTGCAGCCGTGCATGGGGCGGTGTCTGGTGTCCGTAACACAGTTGCAACCCCCTCCCACATGCATACCCATCATGGGGGCCGTCATATGGTGGCATAGTAACAGCACGCATGGCAGTCTGTGTGTACACCATTTGTTTAAACACCTGTCCACATGCGTGCGTGCAGGTGCTGGTCACAGGTGTCACACACCGTCCTACCCTGCCATGTGCATACAGTCCGCTATGTCGCCTTTACATGACAGCGCTGCCATGATGCATACCCATCGGCCATGCGGGTTCGACCATATGTCACATTGCCACTGTAACCCCTACCACCACCCAAGTGCAGATATTGGCACAGCTGCCGGATACAGTGGTAGTACGCAGGATGCACCACATACCGCTGCACGCCTGCACAAATCCCATGTAGCGGGTGTGGCATTCCTAGCACCAACATGTGTGCAGGAATGTGTGCCCATGTATGCCACAGATCGGGGGAACTATGTGCCACGTGCCACACATCACTGTACACCATGGTAGAGCTCTGTACCTACCTCACTGTGGGGTGCACCGATGTGGATGGTGTAGTACATGCAACACGTCATCCCTCCATGTAGACATGTGTGGCCACCACCTTGTCGGTGTGTTGACATGTGTGTATGTCTGCTGCCTGTTGAGAGGGTGTATGCAGATATCGTGTTGTGACTGGACACTGACCACACAGGGTGAACATCCCGTAGTGGTGCTGCATTGTACAGCCCTGTCATTTCCATACCTGTGAGCCTTACTGGCCACCTGTGCAAGACCACCCCTGTGACATTGCGCGTCGGTGCATTGTCTTGTGAGGGTGCCGACCACACAGACAGGTGTCCCCATCTGCACACAATGGTGTGTGTGCCATAGAGGTGTACGCCCAGCGAATGCGGGAATATTCCTATACCGGTACAGCATCCGACTGTCGAACACTGTGCACCACAGCTGACAGGTGACACCTGCGGTCAGTAGCCAGCACACTGCGTACGACACCTGCAGAATGTCACCATACCTGTACTGTGTCATGCCATGTATGTGATGTCTCTGTCCACCATAGACTGTGGCACCGACCACAGGCGTCAGGTGCAGTATATGTGTGGACATGTGCGTCATGTTACACTGTATCCGGCTCTGTGCTCCGCAGGTTTATGTGTATGACCTCTCTTCTTGCAATCCTGACTGTCTGTTCTCTACATCACAAAAGCTCTGCACCTGCTCCCATAGTATTCCCACATAGATAAAGTACATGTATACTCAATGGAGTACTACACTCTCCTAGAATCCCCTTGTGTGCCCACTTCCCTATAGGTGCCTTCTGACCCGGTTATGCAGCAAATGCATTCACATCCTCTGGCATGTCGACGGGTCAATTGCTAGCAACCTCTCCTGTTCAGATGGTGAATCTGGGCATCCTGGCCAGTGTTACAGGTGCCTCATGGACACGGACAAGCCGCACCTCCCCCAATGAACATAATACATGTGACAGACGCAACTATATAGCCAGACAGGAGGCTGTGCTCTCCCCAACCATGACCGGCAAGACCACGCAGGAGGGGAAGGACACAATGCACACCACATACCCAGTGTCACATGTGACTATCGCAAATGCTAATCAAACACATGAACACACTAAGACATACCTGGAGGCACTGTAGGACATGCAACAGAACCTAACGAGCCCTCTGAAGCGGACACACAAGCTACTGCCTCCACAAGACATAGGACATGCAACACATGGTTCCCAACGTCAGTGTGCTAACCTGGTAGAGCCCCAAAGGCGACACACACACTGCCAGACACACCTGTAATGGGTGACGCCACTGCCAGACACACCGACGTCCCACCCACCATACTGAATAAGGGAATGATCACAGTAGGCTGCCACTGGGCGCTGGAATACGCCACATAACACACGCACTCAGGTCACTCCGCAGCATGTACAGGTATGACGCGGTCATTGCCCATGCTGGTGTCAACGACTGGTGGCATACCACCCTGGGATACATTACAGGAGACAGAGGGCCACTCAGATTGTGTAGCCCAGGCCGGCATGTCCCTGACCCTGGGCAGTACCCCACCCTCATCAAGTATGTTGCCACTATACTGGCTCAATGTGGTCACCCTTGATAATGTGCCTGGTTACCGGTGTCAGTCTGAGGGGATCCGGATTCCTCTTACCTGGGATGATATGCTTGGCACGCCAGCCCTTCGCATGGTATGGCTGGCAGTTGTCGCCCCCGGTCTTCAAGGGTTTGTTGAAGGCACCTGCCACCCCCACAGTGCTCACTGCAGGCACGGCTGGAATGATAAACCTACCACCCTACACTACAAGCCTGGAGAACACACAGGATAATACAGCTCACTGCCAGTGGTCTACGGCCAAGCTGCACACCCTCAAATGCCCTCCTCAGTATGGAGGACATCGATGTCAGTGCTGTGACTGAAACATTGGTCAGGGCTGCTGAGAGCACCCCAGCACTGTCAGGTCATACCCCACATCATGCGTTCAGGACCATAACCTGGACATAACACAGGAGGAGGGGGTGTCCCCATTTCCATGACGGATGCACACACCTCCATGTTGGCAGAGATGCACGTAGCAGCGGGGAATATCCAGGTGCAATTAACCATGCTTAGGACTGCCCTACAGTTTGTTGCATGCTACAGACCACCCTCCCAAACCCAGGATACCTGCACAGCCGTCCTGAAGACACTGGTGAGTGTGAATGCTCTCACAACACCGTCATATTGGGTGACATCAACCACCCATACATAGACCGAGAACATTACCCAGGACACAACACCCTATGCCAAAGGTCCCAGGTGTTCATACACCTGACTGCTGTGGAACACCCATGCACCATACCCACAAGGGGGGGACGTATACCATTTCTGATCATCACACATGGGGAGGATATGCCCCACACAGGATGTACATCCCTCAATGGTGACGTCGTATAGTGAATCCACTGGTAATCCGCATCCTGCACCCAACACCGGCATGGGAGACCAAAGTGACGTCCTCTCCACAGCGAACCACACATGTCATACGAACGGTGTGGTACCCTACAAGGCCTCCATGCCAGTGGTAAACACAGGCCACACTGCTGAAACCCTTACAAATGCCTTCTCTGAGCACCCCCAGGGATGCCTGCACCAAGCGATCATGATAACATCAGGACCTTGTCCACCGAAGGCAGGCACATGGTCTGGTGGACCCCAGCCATTGACAAACTGTACAACAACAGTTGGAGCCAATACATGACAGAGCAATATCAGTACCAGGGAAGGCATCACTGATTAATACCGGCGTTAACATACGATCACACATACAATCATCCAAGGCCACTTGTGGGAGTGGTACTGCAGAGGACACATAAGACAACCATAGGGCCTTCCTTAGCTGTGGTAGGGACATGGGTGGGAGCACACAGTCATGCCCGGAATTACTCCAGAATGGTACAATGATCACTGAACCCACAGACATTGTCAACAAACCAGCGGACATGTTCCATGCATACATCTACCCCCCCGAGGGACGTATCCATCCCACCAGAGTCTAGCCTCCAAAACATCTCGTATGCCCAGGAGAGATCTGATATCTGTTAAGCGGTGAACACAGCACCAATGGGACCAGATGGTGTCACTGGCTGTGTGCTACACAACCTCATTGAGGCCCTCGCCCCACACATAAGGCCGCTGTGTCATCTTAGGCTTACTACGGGCTAGGTCCCCGCTGGATGGCATACGGCAGCTGTGGTCCCACTACACCAGGGTAGTGCTCTTATGGACTGTAGACATCCCTGCCCTATCAGCTTGACAAGCCTTGTCTGCAAAGCTGTGGGGAGGTCCATACTGGAGCCCATAAGTACAGACAGTGGTGTACAGCCAATACCGGAACATACCCACAGCGACTTAGTCAAGGGCAGATCCTGCCTCCCACACCTGCTCGACCTGTCCGGAGGGGTCACTAAGGCCATTGATGGGGGTACGTCGGTTTGCACAGACTACCATGACCTGGCGGGAGCGTTCAAAGAACACTACACGTGGGACTCATGGAAAGGCTCACCAGTGTACATGTGGAGACATATGTCACACGATGGTTTGCCAACTGGATGGAGGTCACACCACACAGGGTTTGTGTTCCTGGTGCCATGTCAGACTCCAAGCTGGTCTCGAGTGGAGGCCCACAGGGCTCAGTCCTGGGCCCCCTCCTGTTCGGCATTCAACCTTCCAATGTGCATGCAAACATAGGGGGATTGTGGCAGACAAGGTATGCAGATGACTGCACACCGGCCACCATACTCAACACCCCATCAGACACGGACATCCACCTGGGGCCTCATAGAAATGGATAACTGGTGCCAGAGCCATGGCCTGATGCTACATGCCAGGGAAGGTGCAGACCTACCCAGTGGGAAGGACATGTTCGCCCCGACGTACCATGTAGGTGGTAATCCATTAAACATGGTGGACGTGTTCAGGGACATGGGTACCACACCTGTCGGTAACCTCTGTCGACACTCACAATGCCAATGTGGTTGGGAAGACATTCCACTGTGGCCACCTGGTCAGGAAGGAAGCACATCCACATCAGGGGAGTTAATTGTACCCCTGTACTCTTCACACATCAGACCAATGATTGCGTACAACGCCACATCTGGGATGTACCTATCCTGACACCTGCAGCACTCTGAAGGACCACAAACGTTCCACAACACAGGGATAAAGGTGCTGAGACATGTGTCACACGCTGCCTGACCAAGGGGACTCCGGCTGTATACCTTCCCAGCACGTCTGCTCTGTGGTGATCTGTGCCTGACATACACGGCCATGTCCGACCTGGGTGACATGGACATGTTCCACTTCCTAGGCTCCAAGCAAACACGGGCACAGAAGCAACTGACAGAAACCTCAACACGGACATAAATAGGACGTGCTGTGGGAACAGGGTCAAGGCCCAGAGACCCCCTACAACATGGAAAGGATTCCCAGCCCATGTGAAGCAGAGCCCCTGACTGACTTTGTCCAAGAGTAATCTTGACGTGTGGATGTGTGATCGTAGGTATGCGCCAGGCATCATCACTGTGTCACTGCTGGACAGAGGGACAGTGGACCGATGGATGTGGTATCCTCATCCTAAGGGGTGGTGACAGCCACACACACTCTGGCTAGGCTTACACATGCTGTAGGGCACATAGCCTGGTATGTACATATGCGCCTATGCACCTATGTAGGGGTCCATGCAGGTTGCGGGTACCTGTGGTATGCTGATATTGCCAGATGTGCCTGTGGGTACCCCACAGCTACGTGGGGGACTGATAACAGTGCTCCCAGTAGGCACATGCAAGTACACCATAATTGGCATACAGGTTAACTGAACCAACATGATGCTACACATGTAACCGCCACGCATACCGTGTACACAGATCAATGTATGCTGCACCTGCACTACATGGTATGTCTGCTGCATGATGTCAGTGCACGACCCACGTCACATACGCACCTGTCACCTGTCATACACAACCACTGCAACATACACATCGCGTACTATGCGGACACAGGTATCACATACACCTCTCACTATCTTGTCCACCCTGTGCATCAGAATATGTTTGCATAACCGTGCACCGATGGTGTGGATCACGGTGCTGCGGCAGAGGCTTCATCATATGCACAGGGTGATGTGTGCCAGGGGCATAGGCTGTACCAATGGATGACATCATGTGTGTGTAAGGGCCTGTGCATTTACTGGGCATGACTGTGCAGAATGCATGTGGATGTGGTGGAGCCCTACAGTTGTCTGCTGTGTGTGGGTATGTGTGTACACAGTTCAGCCATCTGTGATGCCTACACGGGGTATACTTGGCAGCCCCAGACTGTACAGTGCAGGTTGTACGGCTCACTGTGTCCGCCTGCGGCCACGTGACCCTGCCTGCCTGGGGTCGCACGAGCACTACCGGGTGGAGGTATGGAGTGGCCACGCTGGCCAGATGACACATGTCCGCTGGAACCATGTCCACACTGGGTCCGGCCAGGCCACGTCCACGTGGCCTGCTTTGTCCTGGTGTGGTTGGTGTAGCACCAGCTGCACTGCTGCTGCTACCAGCACTGTGTGAGTGGGCATGAGAGGTGGCACGCACACGTCGACCTGCACTAGGTGGTGTTGCTGGCCTACGGCCACGTGTCCTACGCCTCACCCCTACCAGGTGTTCCAGCACAGACAGCTCACTCTCGCGGATTGTCATGCCTCGGTCGAGGATTCCAACCATCTCACCTAATCTCCTATCCAGAACATCGGCAAGCTGCTGTTGAGCATTCGCCAATGACTGGATGTTCTCATTTAAGGAACGGATTGCGGCCCTCTGCAGCCTCTGCCGCCCTTGGTTCTGCCGTTCGGCGCGTGCCTGTGCCGCCATTACAGTCTGAAACATGCGTCTGGTGATACCAGCTGCTGCACCCTGTACGGCAGGTGCATGTCTACCAGTGCTCCTCCTACGAGCAGCACCAGCCACATGCCTGTGTGGCACATCACCAGTCATTACACTGGCAACATGGTGTGTACCCGCACCTTCTGTAGCCACCACACATTCCTGCTCTGTGCCAACAGACGCTGACTGTCCTTCCTCTATGGGCAACGGTGATGTGGTATGTGTTGGCATCTGAACCGTGTGCGGAGATGATGGGGACATAGGTGGGATGTTATCCAATGTCACAGCTTCTGCCCGTGACGACCCTGCCTGTGCCTCATGCACATGGTCATCACCGCTAGTATCTGTGGGGACACTAGCATCAGATGGACCGCAGGAGGGGAACACACCTACAGCACCTGTGAATACAAAGACATACCGTAAGTTACATTACACACACGCAGACACACACACACAAGCAGACACACATGCGGACACACACACGCTGACATACACACGCAGACACACACACATGCAGACATGCATGTGATATTGCAGGTGGCATGCAGCATTCCCACACCACAGCCCAGTGAATGCAGCCCAGACATTAATAGTGGTAGTATGCATACTGCCCTGGGGTGCACACTACATCAAGCAGGTGTCTTTTAGTATGCTTGCAGTACACACATTCATGGTAGTTTGCATGCACCACCGTGATACACCGTGTGGCCACGAGCGGGTTAACAGTAGACATGGCTGGCGCCACTATGTCATGTACACCGCAAACATGTGCGGTAACATGTGGACATGTGACAATGGTGTCCCACCACATGCACCACATCATAACGGATGTCACAGTGCAGTGTTGTGTACAGGCTACAGATAGAATGCATGTGTAACAAGGATGTCTGTGCAGGTATGGTTGGTGTGAGCTGTGTACATATCTGTACAGTGGGGGGTACGGGCACTGTGCCACTGCATGGCAGCAAGACGCAGGTATGTTTCTGTGCGAATCGTAACCTGGACGCATTGCATTGCCATGTCTGCAACACAGTCATGCTGTTCCACAGCACGTATATGGTAGACATTGGTGGCACCTCTATTGGCTGCAGACAGGCATTTCAGTTGTCTGGTGTACCACATCAGATGTCCAGGGGGTCCACTACAGCTATGACCGCACTATGTGTGGACAGGGTGCAACGGTGACTACCCACTGCGGATGTACTGTGTGGCAACATGCCTGTAGGTATCACCCATGGCCATGTTTGACTGGTTCATGGACCATTGTGTGTGATGGGCATCGTGTACACATCCCTGTGGTGGCCCATGTGACATACACCCGTACTAGTCTGAGGTGTCACATTCCCGACGGCTATGCAGACATTGTGGATGTCTGCTATGTCGTGCGTAGGTCATGTCATGGTGTGATAATGTTGCGGACAGACCACCACGTGCATGGGACATGTCATGTGCCATGTCACAACGTGTGCACCCAATGCAGAGGCATAGGTCACAGTGGTAACACCTTTGTGCTGGCCAGATCACAGCTCACTATGTGGTACTGTGTGCGTACCGCAAAGGCATACCGATGCATACTACACATGCAGCCATTGTGGAACACCTCCACCATTGTATGCATAGCTGACTGCACATATCACACCGATGGGTTATGTGGTGTCATGCCGGTCTATACTAACGGTTGTATCTACTGTACATGGGTGGCATGTGTGTCGGGTGGTGCAACCTGTATACCGTGACTGGGGCAGACCCAGGTGTGCATGTCATACCTGGACACATGGGGGATATCTATACACCGTATCATGCCTATTACTAGCAACAGTCTCACCTGCGACGGACCCATGTCCGTGCGACACGCCAGAGGTACCTGTATAGGGGCGACACAACAGTATACACATTATCCATTACTATCGCCACGGTAAGCACTGTGCATGTCACATCATGTACCTGTGTTAGCATGTGCTATGCACATGTCTGCAAACACAACGTAGCGTACTGTAGTATGCAGCTTGTGTGGCCATATACCTGGCATGTGTTGCTACATTATGTGGTGTACTATGACACCCACACCTACGTCAATTATCATACAAACATGCAAGACTGACTTACCAGGCAGCTCCAGGCTCGTTGGTTGGGTGACACCCACCTCCACGATGGCAGCGAGTGTTTCTGCATGTTGTTCCCTGGGTGTCCCCAGACTGGCCAGGAGCTCCTCCGTGTGTGTGAGTGGGGGCTGGGTTGGTGGCCCACCACCTGTCCCACCTTGTTGTCTGGCGATTGCGGCGGCACGCTGTTTTGCGTGGCGAATTAGGTCTGTGCAGTGTCTGCGGATCTGCTGGTAGGTGTGGTTGTTGCCACCCACGTTGTTCACCCTCCTGCGCAAATCCTGCCACACGTCATCACGCTGCTGTGCCTGTAGTGGCACATGGCTGAATAGTATGTCGTGGAGCAACGGTATAATCACGTCATCCTCCTGTCGGCTGAAGGCAGGCAGCCGGGAACGTGGCATTATCTGTAAGACATAATGATGTTGACAGGTCACATTTACACTGCTGTACTGGCATACTGCTGGACATACGTTGCTATGACCTGTACAACATCTGCACAGTAATCTCTGCGATGCATCATGGCAGTGACACAGCCGACGTGTTTCCGTCACACCATTAAGCAGTGGGTCTCATATCATATCTGTGTGTCACCTCATCACACTGTACACGCACCATGTTGATGTTCGCCTGCTGTGGACATGTGTACCTGCCTGCACCTGTGTCCATATCAGTTGGCACGTGTCCCCATGTGACAACAGTTCTACTGTTCACCTGGATGCTGTGTATGTGTCACTAGGCATCCCGTACGTGGCCATTATGAACGTCAGCGGTGGCACTGCACACATACACATGGACACCTGTACATGCATGTGTTGTGCCATGTACATCTACACAGCACTGTATGGGTGTTGGCCAACCTGCCACGGCTCACCTGTGTTGCACATGTGATACACGTGGGACAATGTTTAACCATGTGACATTAGCAGGAAAGGTCATGCATAGCATGTGCGCACGCACGTTGTCCACAGCAACACACAGCACCTGTAACACCACAGGGTGCATCACTGCCACATTACTGCTGTGGACGGTTGATAGTGAAAGTGCCTTTTGTCCATCGCACCATGTAGGACTGTGATAGCACGTGCAGCCTTGCTGGGCAGGGCTGCATGGTATGGCAGGGTATGTCACATACATGGCACTGGGATGTGACCCACCTGGGGGTACTGATATTGGCAGGGTGGCTGTCCATTCCATATGTCATTGCTATGTGTATATGGACATTACACATGTCTATCATCATGGTGTGGACACTGGCCTTCTGCAAGGTAGGCTGCACGCTGCTTGGTGGGGGTGTGTCTGGTGCATGCAGGTATCGCACATCCATGCATACACATTAACCCTGACAGGTGCTATGTGCTGCGATATTGTTCAACACAGTGCTGTATGTGCCCACACACTGCTATCCCGTGCACATGGATGGTTGCCTGGCCTGACATGGGTACCACATATGTCCACATCCAGTGCCTGCTGCCAACCCCATGTCAGCTGGTGCACCGCACAGCGCCATACCTCCCACGGGGAACGTGGTGTTGGGCACAGCATAGGTATCCATGTATGGGGACAGGGATGTTCACATAGCAGGGGCACTGATGGTATCGTCGATCTGACCATACACGTATGACGCACCCCTCACACATACAACACATTCAGTATGTTGTCCGCAACACTGACACAGCTATACTGCTAGGCCGGGGACATTCCCAGACGTACATACACAGATGCGTGCACATCTGTCTGTGGCATGGGCTAAACTATTGGTGTGGTTCGGCACATAACGTGTTTGATTGTGGCTGGCGCAGACCTACTGTGCACATGTCTACACAGTAAGCCTGTTCTACAGTAGCCAGCGGTGATGTGCTGTGCACATATCTAATCTGCACATTGTGTTGGTGTCTGTCTGTCCACGGCCCAGTGGTGGGACACACAGGGGTATTGGTGAACATATATGCATGCCACCCTGTACTGCTGTACTGCTAGCTTCTTGGGTGCTAATGTGTCATAGACATGCACACCGTACCCGTACAGGCGGTAGTGGGTTGCCACCCGTACCCATCTCCTCTTGTGGGTTGCTGTCATCCAACACCCTCTTTGTGTTGTATGTTCAGGCTATGCACCTGTGTGGGGCATGTGGGCATGCAATGCAGTACTGCGTGCCTTTGCACCCATCGCAGAACATGTCACACAGGTACACTGGCAGCCGTACACTTCACAGCTTGATGACGGCACAACACATGTTGTACACACGTAACACATATCCTGTGGGACATGGTCAAATGTACAGGCATGTCCAACAGTCACGTACCACTGCTACCCCTACATGACGGCAATGCAGGACGTGTGGCGGTACAGCAACTGTCACATGTACACGTGCAATGCCCCCCTACCTACATGGCGTGGTACTGGCTGTGGGGCATATGCGTCTGCATCCATGCTATGGCCATAGATGACAGTTGTACATCGATATGTGCAACATACCTCATTTGGTGTTCTCATGTGTGCATGTTCAACATGTCTACGCATTGTTTGTGTCTGTCACACAGTCGTTGTACATGGTTTACATGCCGGCCATGGCGTACTGTGTGTGATTCCAGGTACTTCATTGGGATACCAGCATTGTACATTATCACAGTGTATTCCAGCCATCACATAGCCGTCCTAGCTGACACTGTTATCCAGCCAGTTGGAGGTGTTCCGCCATCTGCACATACGTCACACGGTACGAGGGCGGCTGACACCCATTCTGGGGACGGGGTTCTGACCTCTGTGGATGTGTGTGATGCTGTCGACAACCATGACTGCGCCTGATGGTCACATCTGGATGTGTAACATTCACAACACACACCTACCTTCACGTAGCAACACATCATCCACAACAATGGACATTCCTGCCAGAACACTGTGTGCAGTATGTCTGTATGACCACTGCAGGCACCACTGGTGGCCCCCAGCATGACAGCCAACAGCACCAGTGTATATCCCGTGTGACCATGGGTTACACCATTCACAACACACCTGTCTCAGATGACCCTGTTGTGGATCACAGTGCAGTTCCACACATCATGTTACACTATACATCATGCACTGATATGTTGCGGACGTGTGAACGGCTGTGCAACTCAACATATGCACACATGACACATCACCTGGTACAACATGTCTGTCTTACCACACGTTATTGTGTCCACCCTGTGATGGCATTGTGCAGGCTACGTGGACTGGGACATGTGATGGCTCAAAGGTATATTCACCCTCCGGGTGTGTGTCTAGCCAAGTGTACAGTAGGCAGTGGTCTGAACACAAGGATACTGTACAATGGCCCACTCTGTCACTGCGACTGTTGACTATGCTCATACTGTACTTATACAGGCATGTGGTATCTGACCATTATGACAGTCGTGGTCGACCACACTACTGTGGCACACATGACCTGCGGACATCTGCCTAGGGTGTGGAGCCCACATGTACATCTTCACATGCTATGCTGCCTCTGCGGCGGTGTCACATGTCTGTCTCCAGCAGGGCTGTCACAGGCAGGCACGGCATGCGGTAATGTGGGACAATGCTTGCACCTTCCACTGTGCTGCACACAAGCAAGGCACGCACACTAGTGCATGCCTCACATTTATCTGCGGTGCCTGGGACCTGCCTCCATGCTCTGCACAGCACACCTGCAAGTCCAGATTGTACACGGATCATACCTCCCAGGCACATACCTGGACTGCAACACACAGGTGAGGGGATCCCACATCACACAATGTTTTGCACACATACTGTATATTTTCCTTACACAATGCATCGTAGGTGCTCCATGTTCGGATACCCATGTTTGTGACCACTAGACACATTGTAACACGCAACAGAGATTACACTGTACACCACAGGTTACATGCTGGCTGTGTTGTCATACTGTACATTGCACCTTGGACAGCTGCTACTGCCATGTGCTGACAGCAACCCACACTTCCCTAGTATGGACTCCCATGTACCCACACATGCTTGGCCATGCACTCCACCTAGCTGGGTGACACATTACACAACACATACCATACCTACACTACCCTCAGCATGCACGATACCTCCATGTGTCTGCTGTGTTAAACCTGGGGATATCCCCCCTCTGGTAGATGAACATGTATGCTTCACGGCCCTGCTAGCCACACCCTGGACACACACCCATCGCAGCATACATGGTACATGTGCTCTACAGCCGGTACTACTGACGTCTGCTGACGGGGGTTGTTAATGGTATGGCACCCCGGCAGATGGACAGTGTACGTGACTATGCTGACACACATAACAGTGCACTTCCGCAACATGTACGCAATGGTAGGGACCATGCTATTCCACACAGAGACATGGCGGTACCGGCCTTTTCACAGACACCACGGTGGTAGTCATGTTCCATGCACATCTGCTGTATGGGCACATGTGCAGGCTGTTGCACGGTGGGTATATTCACATGTGTGGGGTGCATCACTTGACAGCCATGGTGGGTCCTCGTGGTCCATCACATGCTCCAAGGCTGGCTACCTACACATGACCGCCGCACATTGCAGTGTGGGCCCTCAGGCAGTGTGGTGGTATGTCTGTGTTGTTTGGCTACATCCACATTGGATGTCGCATACAACAGTCACCCAGGCATTGCTGACTGGGATAATGTTGGCAACATGCCAGGCAATGGTGTACCTACCAACAATACACACTCTCACTCACTACAGGGTTGCAATCCATACATGGACATCGCAGTGTCCCTGTGGACACATACATGGTACTGCGATGCACACGTTATGTCCTAAGACACTGTCCCAATGTTACCTTCCGATCTCCCTAGCTGTTATGTCCCGCCAAACTGTTTGGTATGTGTCTCCACACCAGCCCACTGACGTAACTGCTAGCCTGTTGTTGGACATTGTGTACCTTGACCGCCACACTATTGCATCTATCGCACTACACATGGGTGGTACTGCATTGCATGTGTGAACTGCATTCGTACACCCATGACTGGACCATTCAGTATGGCACTGGGGCACGTCCTCACATACGTGCTTCACACACTCATTGATGACCTCCATGCCTTTACTGGCACCCTTGTTGGGCTTCTGTGTGCCACAGCACACCACATACACATGCTGGCCACCTGTCATACCATTGCATGGGTGGTTGGTGTGATACAGAGGGTAACAGATCAGACATTGTCCCCACATTGCCCTTCGGCACCATTCCACATTCTGGTATTGGCAATGTACACATCCACCGTCACATCATACCCTGTGTCTCAGGATGTTAGGCTATATGACTCCTGGACAGGACACACAGTGGTGCAAGCATATCATGCTACCTACTACATGTCAGGTACATGTGGCATTACACAGTCCTCCGTCATGGGGCCCCTCCTGTTCACTATTTGCTTACATACACAACATGCTGTCACAGAGTACTGTCCATGCCTAGATATCCCACATCTACATACCTGGCACCATTGTAGCTCCACCTGCTCATACTGATAACAACCGTACAGGTGTCGGTGTGGCGGATACATCGTGTGGGTGTCATTGCATCAGGATGCATCACACATGGTGCATGCACATCACCTTTGCATAGCAACAGTCATCCACTGGGTATCACATGGATACTGTCCCCATACATGCATATCACATTGTACATAGTTGCTGTACACACACATGCCCCACATGGTGCTGTGGTTGCCGTATTCCACTGTGGCATGGGTACACATCTGCAGGGCCACACATCTGTACTGTCTGTGTTGCTGGTACATAGGTAGCCATTGTACCTGTGCTATACACACATCTACACACAGGCAGGGTTACAATAACACATTCGTGGTGTACCTTCCACAACGGCTACGACTTTACATGGCACGGCATTATCATGCCATGATGTGTACCAGGCTCAGACTGTTTACATAGGTGGATGACAGACGTGGAACACATCTGTACTCATCTGCATACCACATACACAGGGGTGTCATCTACTCTGACATGGGCCATGTCCTCCGCATTACTGATGCATGTAGTACTCATACATGGCAATTGCAGTGGGCGGGGTGAATGGAGCACTCCTGCATATGTGCACACATGCCACATTGCATGGCCTGGGCTTCTGTGTTACTTCCGCAAACACAACGCACACCATGCTGTGGAACATAGGTCCTGTGCACATCCCACAGGGACACACTGTGGCACTGTTCATGTGATAGCTCCCTTACTGATAGGGTGACACATAGTCATGGTACCACCACAGCAGCAGTACTGTGTAGACATGCAGTTGACATCCACCTCTGCTGTTCAGTGGACACTACCATGGGGAGGTGACACTACTGTGTACACTGCACATGTGTTTACACATGGACCTGCCGGACTTCATTGTTGCACACATTGCACTTGCTACAGATCGTTTGGACATGGTTACTTGGTGTTCCTTCCATTTCGGGTGGCTATTCTGCTACTACTCTGTCCCATATGTACAGGCCATACGTATCCTGTTAGTGTACATACCAATGGACCATACCTCCATTATGCATGATATGCCTGTGATACTGTGTATGATGTCTGTCATATCCACCTTGACAGCTTTACATTACACATACTTAACATAGAAGCCCCTACTGCGAGGCATACGTGCACGTCGTGCGCACATTACGTATGACATTGACATGTGCCCATACACATGTGTGCTGTGACAGTATACATACATGTCCTATCCCCTGCTGTGGCACTTCCTTGTTGGACATCCACTGCCAGCATCGGCGTGGGGGGGTGGCATTGTTCTGTGTTATGCCCCCCTGTGGCAGCCCTTGTGTTATCACGGCTGTGTACATGATGTCCCACTGCTGTGCACACGGTGTCCACAGTCGTTGGTATGCTCAGCGGGATAGCACTACATAACCACCTTTCACCACTCTCTGCTTTATGGACAAGTATCCTTACTTACACACACCGTTCACATACAGTGCAGCTTCGTCATACACATCCTGCGTTACACACCAGTACATATCGTGGGTTCTACATACCTTTACTGTGTTTCCTTCCATTTTCCGTTGCGTGTCTCGCTATTGTGTTGTCTCTCACTCGATCTGTTTTTGATTTGTGGTTCGGTATGAGCATACGGTTTGAATATCCTAGGAGTCATCCTTATATCCGTCATCACCTGCGACATGTGGGTTCATCACACCAATAGCTGTTCCTCGGTGTGTACTTGTGCGCATATCACCTGTGCATCTACTCCATTCGTACAGTACGCGTCATAACTAGGGCATGGTTCATTCCTCGCCTGGGCGTTGGTTATTTGCACTACCTTCGTGGAGATGGTCTGTATTGTGTTATGTTGTGTAACTGCAGCCGCTATGTGTGGCGTCAGGTACATTACGCAGTGGTGTTAGCCGTGGATTGTATGTGTTTGGTATGGTATTATGTTCGACATGTGGGTGTCCCTGTCCTGGCGGCGTCTGTCGATGGCGTTTTGCATTCGGATGTATAACATAGCTCTTGTATTCCTTTAAACAACGGATGCAGGTATGCATCCGCTGCTGATAGTGTTTCCCACGCGAGATGTTGCGGTTATGCCGCTGTCATTGACTGCCTGTATGTTTGTGCTGCTATTGCGGCTTGTATCCCTTTGATATGTGCGATGAGGAATATTGGAGGTTGTGGGTGACTGGTACGGGTTGTGGGCCTTGCATTTCTACATACACGGTATGCTTGTGTGTGTGCTCCATCCCTGCCTGGGGAGCTGGCAGTTACCTGTCTGTTGTTCTGGGAGTGTAGGTTGTGTTGATGTCGTCTGGTGTCGGTATCGCCTGCATGTCTGCTTCCTGCATGTATTCCTCCGTCACATCGGCAGTATATCTGCGGTTGTTCGTACGTGCCGACTATCCCTTGGCATTTTGTCCTGGATATTTACAGTCATTGTGGTCCTGTAGGGACGGCCTGTATGCTACTGGTTGCCACATATTCGGGTGGCGATTGCTTGTTTGACACTCGTAGAACACACAGCGGTGTTTACGGGCCGATACGTAGCCACGATCCGTACCGGGGTAGCACATGCGTATTTCCGCGGTACATGACTATTGCTGTGTAATGTTGCTGACGTATCGTTTTGCAATTAACATATCGGTGTCATACATACGGTCATGATTTGTACATACGTCCTTTACATTTCATGTTGGCTATATTCCTGTGGTACATTCTGGGACATTTTCACTTTGCATCGTTTTACGTCGCCACGTGCCTAGCCAGGGAGGGGCTCTCAGTACTACTTTGGGGGTACTGCTGTACATACGCCTGTGGTTCCTATACTGTATGCCTACACATGTTGTTCCACTCCGCCTGTCACATGGCACCAACATACACATTTTACAGTGGCACACACATTACACTCGCACAGCGGAACACACGACACCCTCACCGCACACATACACATACTGCGGCTGTCACAGGGACGGTTGCACACAGTACCTGCGTGGCCCGCATCACCGGCGGCGGTGTCTACTTCCACCCTCATATCCTCATAATATTACCCGCACATGTACTGTTACTGTACCGTGGCCTGGCGATCATCCCGACTCGCGATTATGCATTTAGGTGGGTTGACCTTTCCATGGGTGGCGTTTCCTGTTCTGTCAACCCTCCCAGATACTCAGGTTGTCGTTCACTATGTTTACTATGTACAGATATCGCGTCTTACTTCTCTGTCACCTTGCATCCCTCTGATTCCCTGTCTTACCTGTTGTACTTTATATATGTGTATGTGTACATATATTTCTATGTCCTGCCAGTGTATGGCACTAGTGAAGAGACTTAGACCACCAAGTAGCGTAGAATCAATTTAATTTCCGCTTTCGTCAGAAGACTTCATCAGCAACGCCGTCTGCTGTGGGACCCGCGTACGGTTAAGGTGTTGGCGTTCCATGCTCCGCTAGCTGTTGGGTGTGCAGTGTTTGGGTGCTGCCTATGTTGGAGTCACACATGGGACCACCCATACGGTACACATTACGGGTGGCCATGTTTGTGTGCCGTCCATTTCACTGTGTGTGCAGGTAGGGAGGTGTCAGTCCATGGGGCCTACGCTGTCAGAGTATGTGCTATACGTTCCCTCTTTGCCAGGGCATAGGCATATTGGGTACGCCTCCATCTGCCTACTGAGGCTGGCAGTGTGTTCATGGCGCTGAACCCTCTGTGCCTCTGCTTGCCTTGGCAGTTGTGGTGGGCTTTGTGGCCCTTCACCATTATGTCCCTGCAGCAGCTGTTTCCGAAGGATCATATTATGTAGCATGGCACATACTATGAATATGTGGGCACATGTGCCTGGAGAGTACTGCAGGGCTCCACCGGATGTATCCAAGCACCGGAACCGTGATTTCAGCATCCCAAACACACGCTCTATGATTATTCTGGTTTGTGTGTGTGCCTCATGGCGTTCTTGCATGTGTGTGTGTGTGCATTTCTGATGGGAGTCATCATCCACGGCTCCAGTGCATAGCAAGGTAGCCTTGTGTGATGTCCCCCCTGGCGAATACCTGATACAGCTGTGAGGCATGCCAGATATGGGAGTCATGGTAGCTTCCAGGGCTGCCAGCACACACATCCATGATAATGCCCTGCGCATTGCACATGACCTGGCAATTGATGGAGGGGAATCCCTTGCGGTTTATGTAGCGTCTACCCTGCTCCCCAGGTGGTGACTTGATTTGTATGTGCGTACAGTCTATCGCACCCAGTACCTCCAGGTATTGTGCCACACGGTGGAAGTGGCATATTGCTAGCCAACTCCTCCTGAGATCTGGGGAAGTATATATACTCATGGGCATGTCGTAACATGGCATCCAGAAACTGGTGTAGTACCCTGGATGCTGATGCCTGTGAGATGCCCATTATATCCCCGGTTGGCCTTTGAAAGGTACCTGTAGCCAGTATTCGCAAGCTTACACATACCTTTGTGTCCACTGGGATGGGCTCCCCTCTGTTGTTTCTGGTTCTCAGGCGTGGCCGGCACAGCTCCACTATTTGCTGTAACGTGTCCCTGTCCACCCTGTAGCGCTCTACTATCTCCAGGTCTTGTAGCCCCTGGTAGGTTACCCTTGGTCTGAACACTCTCCTTCTCCTCTGAGGCCTACGGTAGTTGTCGGCACCCTCCTCCGCAACTCCGTCTGTCTCTGACACATGCTGATGTATCACGGCCACGGCGGCACCCAACATATACATTTTAAAAGTTCCCCGTGTGTTTACACCTAGAGTGAGGCGTTTGGGAATACGCGGCTGTGTTTTGTGTGCATTCGCACTTTATACTGTTGTGCTGTACACCCGGTGATGTCATAGGGTGTGTCTGTGCGGCCGTATCTGTGGATTATCTTCCGTGTTTTACCGTTGGCACTGCAACGCTGTTGCCTTTGGTGTTGCATTACACTTGCCTGCATTGGTTTAGCTTTAGACCTTACCTTACTGTTTCTGCACGTTGCGCATACTAGTTCCTGGATTGCATCCTGCAGAGCCCTGTCATGTGTCGTTTCTGGGACATGGCATATCATGGATTTTGTCTGCCGCCGCCGTTATGCTACCTCTCTACTTGGCTGTGCTGTATCAGTTCTTCACTCTTTGCATTCTGCTACCCCCCTTACTTTCTTTGCATTCATATGCCTCCCCTATCCCGGTTTGCGGGTTTCTGCATGCAGAGTTGTCAGCTGCCGCCAATTGGCCTTCGTGGGTTGATTGGTGTTGATTGCTCATTACGACTCCAATTACACTGCTTCCGCATTTCCTCATATTCTCCGCATCACCTTCCTGTGTCCGTTGTTGTTGACGGGGCGGCCGTCACATGACTGGGTTAGGGGAACGTAGTCATCCTCGTGCACATGCATCTCTGCGCGCATTGTGTGCTCTCAGCTCAACTATTTACCCACACGCCGGTCCTGCTGCTGTGATGTGCATTGTACAGCCCATGTTTGCTGGGCTCCAATGTGCTTCCTCCTACAGTGGCACACCCCTCTGCGGTTGACATGTATTCGCTCTAGGCCACTCCTCGGTGTATTACCGCTGTGCCGTTTGGTGCAGCCTTACGCCGGCGGGGATTTTGCGATTCAGTATTATCTGCCTCATTTGCATGGCATTGACTACTAATTCATAGTTACGGCGCCGAACACTGCCACCACTCCTTGGCAACCCTTGCGCCGTGGTTGTGGCTTTCCATGCATACTATGGTGTATTGTGGCTGTGAAGCTGATGTGTATTATACTGCTCTTTTATGACATTGTCATATTATTTCATTGTTTAGCACCTTCCGGACATGTCCTGGGGTTCTGCTGTGGTTTCTGCGGACATACCATTTATGTCATTATTTACATTTTGTGCATGTTTTCTTTTGACATTCTTGGTGTCTTTCGCCATTGGCATGTTGCAACAGTATGATACCTGACGTTGACAGCCTTCCGTTACTCCTATGTCATGTTTGGGTATATGTAAACCGTTTTTTTTGGTTTACATTGCCGTGCCCTTATGCTACGCCTGCGCCACTTCGTGGATCGCTATATGCCTTCATTTGCATGGTGCAACACCGCACATGGGGTGTTAACATACCTATGCCGGAGGCGGCGCAACTCAGGCGCACGCCGGTAGTGCACGTGGAATTGGATCGTACCTGAATCGCTCGGCCATATCTGGCGTTGTAGTGCCTACGCTATGCGTGCGCCTGGCGCAAGGTTCATGAATCCCGGGGTTTGTTTCTATTTCTCTGGCTGTTACTTCATCCCATTTCATATCTGCATCACAACTCCTTACTGTTTCTTTGAATTTCAACATATTTTTTTATGTTCTACAGGATTTGTCTTCTAATTCAGTAAGTTTCTGGGTTAGTGCTGCATAATTAGTTTCTAGTAATGCATTTTTTCTCTTAACTCTCTCTGTAGATTGGATTTCTGTGTGTTGAACCAAGTGTTTCTGCCCGGTGTTTCTTCCATTTTTTTCATTTTCTTATTGTTAGGGGCTAAATAATCTAGTACACTTCCACTAATTTTAAAAATATCTGCATGCATTTGGTTGATTTTCATTTATGTAGTTATTAGATGAAAAATTTCCTTCTGGCATTTTCCACAGCTTTTTCTTCTTCTTTTCCACATTGATCTTAACTCTGCTTGCTTAAATATTTTCTGCCTTTTTCCTTTAACTTCAGGTTTTCTCTTCTTAATAGTTTTCCTGGGAGTCATGGACATTTGTGCTACAGCCTGTTGTTTTTTATATGAATTTACCAGCGTTTTCTATTTTTATCAGTTTCACAGTCAGGAGAGCTGTTTTTAAAACCTCACTCATCTACTGCCATACTGTAAGTTGGATTCTTCTCAACTATTATCTGTTAAAGAGAGCCCACATTGTCAGACATAATAAATAATGCAATTGTCATATACGAGTTGGTGTGCAAGTAGGCCTTCTGCAGTGGGTGCTTGCCATCTTCTTTGTCTGGACAACCTGTCTATCCAACATCAGCAGATGGACTGTCCTGTATATCAAGCAAGTATTTAATTTTGCATTCTGGGCTGCTTATGCCTTTTAGGTGTGCTTTCACAGTGCATAGTAGTCAGACTGTGGATGCACCATTGAGCATCGTCCTAGCCTGGCACATAAAGGTGTGCCAGAGTATAGGATTTCTACAGAAAATCCAGATGGCTATAGCTCTTTTTTTGCTGAAACAAAATATTTAAACCTGAATTGTCTTTTGGGGGCGTGGGGCAGGATGACTTCCCCACATCTTGCATATTAAGGGCTGCACTACCTGCACCCTCTCCAACACTTATCTACTGTTAGGTCACTGCATCTCAAGGAAGAAGTGTAAAAACCTCTTCCAGATTTCAGCATTAATAGTCTTGTTACAGCTGAAAGTGTTATTGAGCTGTCCGACATGTTATCAGTGATGTGTGTACCATCTTCCTGAGGTACACATATCAAGAGTTGTTAGGAGCTTGGGATACGCGAAGAAGGCTCAACAATTACCTTTAGCATATGGCCATCTCACCAAACAACTGATATGATAAATTCATGTCTATTACTTGCATTGTAAGTTGATTATTTTTTTATCCTTCTTGCCCAGACTTATCCTTTACTCCATAAGCAACCTTTTTATTGTAATATAAAGGGTTGTAGTATATGTGGTCTAATTGGTAATGTGGCATGTGATTTCTGTATTTTCTTATTAACTTTACAGCCTTTGTCACAGAAGGCACACACTTAGCACTAGGATAAGTATGAATTCTTGCCATCCTTCTCTGCCATTCCTGGTTAGCATTCATTTCAAATGAATGTTTCAAGGATTTGTGTCTCATTTGTGATAAACTACAGCACGGTGCAGGTGTCTTATTAGGTTTTCTGCAGGAGATAGCTATGTTACTCAATCTTCTAACTGCAGAACCACAGACAAGGAGGGAGTAAAAAGTAAGATAAAATTATACAAAGATAGACATTTTATGTTTCTGAAGGTGTACTGCAAAGCTAATCTTATCCAGTCACAATAAATATTTTAATTTTTTTATGTTAAAAGATATTGAAGCTGGAGAAGGCTCTCTCTGAGCAAAAAGATGGAATTGGACAACTTCAGAATTTATACCAAGAGGAGGTAGAAAAAAATGGTCGATTACAAGCCAGGATAGAGGCACAGAATATAACTGCTCAGAGCGAACAAGATGTGCTGTCAAATGAGGTGAATGCCATTTCAAGTTTCCATGCCGTGGCTTATTATTTAACCCCTTTGTACAGTTGTGTGCTTAGCCAAGAGAAAAGTTTTCCTCATTTTGTCTTCTGCTGTTGTGATCTTGCAGATTTATTCTAAAGAGGAAGTAATTCATAAACTGAAAATGCTTCAAATTGATTACCAGGACAAAATAAGTGTGGCTGAAGAAAAGGCAAGTACATTATCATTAATTAAACTGTATTGATGTTTCACAAATGTTAATCTAATTTTGTTATGAGATGGCTTGTAAGACTTACAAAGAATGATACACTTTCTTAAAAATATTCAGTTTGCTAAAATAGAACAGTTTTGAAAATGAAGATTCTTCAGTTAGAGAGTTTTTATTGGGTCAATGAGCTTTTATACCGTATGGTTTGCCAAAACAAATTAAATTATAAAGTAAAACTTGATTTCTTAGAAAACTTCTGGCGTTGCCAAAGACAGTGGTATGAAGAGGTCAGCTTTTTAATGTAAGAGTGAAGTTGACCAAATCAACGAAAGTGATTAGAAACTTTTCTTTATGACTGTAGTCATAAAAACAGAATTGGGACTAGCATTAATCTCCTTTTCCCCCCATTTTGTGCATGGGCGGTGAAATGTTGCAACAACAGGAACCATCGTGTAGAGCCAGTAAACATGCCATCTGGTGGCTAGCCTGGATAAGAATGGAGATTGTGAAACTAAATTCAACTCATGTTTGAACAGTGCAGAACTTGAGCACACAGCATGTGTATACTACAACGTGATCTGCCACACTAGGTAAATCATCTGGTTTTGGATTTATTTACTAAGTGTGCCCACTAGGCCCATCCACCCTTCTTCTGCTTTTGTATTTGTTTAACTGACTGGGTATCCCCAATGGCACACCTGACAGTCTTCTGGTTTTGAATTTAGTTAATTCACTAGGTATGCCCACTAGGCATATCTGCCTATCCTCTTATTTTGAATTTATTTAGTTCACTGGGCATGTCCACAGGCACACCTGACCATCTTCTGTGCTTGTATTTATTTAATTTACTGGGTATGTGCAAAGTCATGCCTACCCATCTCCTGCTTTTGTATTTATTTAACTTACTGGGTATACCCACTAGCACACCTGCCCATCTTTTGTTTTTGTATTTATTTAATTTACTGAGTATGCCTATGGGTACATCTGTTCATCTTCTTTTGTATTTATTTAATTTGCTGGATATGCGCAGTTGGCACACATGCCCAGGTGTAACCACTAGGCACATGTGCCTCTTTCCTATGCAATGGATTGTCTTGGTGACTTCACCAGTATTGCACAGTGTGGAAGTGGAGAATTTCATAGCCATTCCAATGATTACAATGGTGGAACTCAATAAGTCAGTAGCTGTAAGCATTTATGTCATGAGCCCTTGTCATATTTTTGGACTTGTTGCTATTGCTCAGATAACAAACATGCATAATAGAGAACACACATCTTTGTTTATAATGTTGCATTTTTATTCCACTTACTCTGGGTTTGAGAAGGATTTTGTTTAACAAAATGTGATGATACGTAAAGAAAAATGTAAACAACCCAAGTTGGAATAACAGCTTCAGAAGCTGGAAGAGCTGGGGAGGAGTGGACTAGGGATGGAAAGCTTAGTTCAGCATGCTCACCTGTGAGGGAGGGTTCTGGGGCTTCTCCTTGGTGACCTGATGCTCCAGTAGAATGGTGAAGGCTGATCTCCCAAGAACAGGAGGGAGCGATACGGATGGGTCAGCTCATGCCAGTGCAGTTGCCCTTCCGGAGGCATGTCATATAGCTGGCACAACCCCATATCAGGAGCATTTGTGGTCTCTCTGCAGTTAATCAAGAGTCCACATCGCTCTCGGGGGGTGAGGTTATACAACATCCTTAAATGCTGTAATGGCTGCCAGGATGACAGCTCATTTATTGATTCTCACCTTAAGTGGAATGATTGCTCCGGGTACAGCTCTTACTGTGTGAGGAAAGAATTGACAAATAGATCATGGGAGCGGATGATCTGCACATCTGGTTTCAGAAAAAAGTGCAAGTAAAAAATGCTGAATATTATGAAAAACAGTTTGTCATGTGGAAAAAATAACTACAAATCAAACATTCAACAATATTAAGTCTTAGGGGCATGACCAGGATAGGGTAACAGTACTTTTCCCCTCCTCTGCTTCTACATATACTTCTGACAGGAAATTATATTTCTAAACATTTCTAAACAACTTAATTGAGTGAATTAGTTTTATCAAAGATTTTTTTATATAGTCCATTATTTTCCTGTCAAATTCTTCATGGGAAATATTCATTATTATATCCAACCTTATAATGAGTCATACAAAGGTACCTTCACAAGATGCTGGTACTTAAAAAAAGAGATTCATTCAGTACTAACTAAAATTCAAGAATTATCACTTAAGACAGATAAAATTGGACACCAAAATTAAGGATTTTCAACAGAATTGTTCCAAGCAAATGGAACAAATCAACAAAGCTCTGCAGCTGCAAAAGACCCAGATATCAGGTATCGAAGATTCTTTAAATGACATAGAAGGAAGACTGAATGAGGATGAAAATACTATTGAGTTCCTGTTAAAGCAAAATACTCTTCTGCTAGCCAGAATTGATTACCTTGAAAACAGATTTTGCAGGAGTAACATCTGTTTATTTGGATTACCTGAAAGAACTGAAGCTGAAATGATTTATTTTTTTATTATTTATTTGGTATTAAAATATGTTAGAATGTTCAACATTGTGTTACTTAGATTCGCTAGAAAGTTAAGTGCTGTTCTTTCGGTTAACTTATTACATTTCCTTTTACATGTTCTTTCACTTGTTTTTTTCCTGTTTTTAGATATAGGTAATAATGTGTATTATGTCATTTGTCCTCATGATGTATCTCCTTTTGTCTATATGTGGAGCTTTTCTCCCCGGGCCTCTGCTGAAAATGGAAATATATCCAGTTGGACTAGCCCGGTCAACAAATGTAAAATAAAATAAAAATAAATAAATAAATATTTTTTATCTTCCTGGATTCCTAAAATTTTAGACTTACCAGAAGCACTCTCATTCGGACTAGAGAGAGCACATAGATCCTTAGTTACTCCTGCATCTAAAGACAACACTTCTCTAAGGTTATTATTGTTAAATGTTTTTCTTCTCAAGGTAAATAACTTGTTCCTAAGGCTGCCTGGGCTAAATAACCCCTCAAAATAGATGGATGTAACATTTGTTTTGACAATCCCTATTATGCAGCAGTAATATCAAAGAAAAAAACTATTTCTTCCTTTCATTAGAGAACTTAAGAAAAAAACAAATAAAAGTACATCTACTGTTTCCTGCCAGATTAAAGATTTTTCTTTCAGATGAAACTAAACTCTTTGAAGATCTGGACCCTGCATTGTCATATCTAAAAAGTAATAAAATATTAGAAAAACATAAGATAGGGATTGGTCCCTTTTTTCTTAAACAGACAAGCAGAGAAAAATGGATGGAAGGTAAATGAAAAGAAGAAATTAAAAGACAAATGACTGGTTTCTTAATTTATATATAAAGAAAATAAAATGCTAATGATTGCTTTTCTCCTTATATAAATGTCTGTTCTTTAGCTTCATATTTTTAAACAATACTTGAAAATATGCCATACTCAACTATAACATAAACAGAAGTTAGAAAATAAACAAGAAGTCTGCCATTACAAGTTTACCTAACCTTTTTATGTTATACTTGCCTATTTTATAAACAACCAATACTTTCTTGATATGTTATAACAAAACAATTATTAGGTCTTTTTTAGTCTCAGTCCTTATTTAAAAGAAACATATAGCCCTTATACCAAAGTTTACACCATGGTGTTGCATTCACAGTTGGTTACCATTAAGCTAACACATGCTTTGTGTCTGTGTGTCAATTGTAGTTGCACTGAGTTTGATTAGATTAGTTTATACATCTAATTCTCTAAGGTCTTATTCCCATCAGTGGGAAATTATTTACTAAAAAAATGGGCTTTGATAATGTGTAGCTGTGCTTTAACAGATAATTGTGATGTGTTTGTTTTTGGGGAGGTGGATACTTCCATTCTTTGTGGATATATTTCATGTTATATTTTGCAAAAGAAGGGGCTAGGATACTTGGAATAGTTTTAAAATAATCTCTCCTTATAGATTTCTTATATATGTTCCTTAATCTTGATAATGAGATAAAACACTGTCAGAGAATTAGAGAAACATGTTGCGTGGTTACAAGATGTATTCTTAAAAAGTAGAAGTAATTTTTTTCTGTCTAGTGCTTGAGCTTTCTCATCTTACATTAAACAGTTGAAGCTTTCCCTGGTAAACAGCTCAAGCTTTGTGAAGTTTCCCACCCATGCAGAGAGTCAGGGGTGTTAACAGCTTATGATTTTGATTGGTGGACAGCTTTAGAAGGTTAATTTAAACAATAGGTGGAACCTATGAATAATGCATTAGCTCAAATATCGCTGTGGTCTCAGTTTAACAAAGTCAATGAAAACCAGAAGATTGTAAATGGAGAGTACAATAAGACACTTAAACTCTGATTTCTGGCTAACTTAAATTAAAATCTAAGTGATATTGTACTGTTAAGACATTGTAGCTTAATATAATTCACTGTGCTATAGTAGGTTGCCAAAAGTTTATTTTTTTCTCTTTCTAGGTGATTAGTTTTGATATTTTTTGAATGAAAAATAAGAATATGGACTTACCTTTTCTGTTGCATAAAGCAATATAGTTTGTTACATAAAAACAATTATAAGAAAGCTATGCAAAGCATGTAAACCAAAGATTTGGTGAATGTTACATTTACATTAAAATCTGCCAGAAGTGTTGCTGTTTGTCATTTAATAAGGAAAACAAAACATTGCTGCATGTACTGTGATATATTCTTGAATACATTTATTAGACTGTATTTCAATGTGCATATTAATATGTTTCATAGAAGCATTACATTAATAGTGATGCAAACATGTATATGACATTGGCATCCTTTGTATTAGAAGTTTGATGTTACTATCAGGAGTATGTTATCATTATACTTCAAGTTATAATATAGAAAACAAAGAAAGAAACCAACCCTAATGTTTAATAGGATGACATAAGATGTGTTACTTTATTATAGTAAACTGCTGAGCATAAATAGCAAGTTGTTGTTGTTTTAAATGTTCCATGACCTCTTTTTATCAATTATTGCATTTTCACCGAATGAAAATAGATCATTTGTGAAGGAAATTGATCTTTTTGAGAGGTACATAATAGGAATCTTTAACTGCAGTACATCAGTTTGTCACCTTTTCAACATGACAGTAGATGAGATTCAAGATTGTATGTAGTTATCGAACAATAATAAGAAATTTTATTTATATCTGTTTTAATGAACATATAACAATGAGAAAATTTTAAGTTAAACAACTTCTGGACATATAATACTTCTCTTATTTTTCACACATGTATATCGGTTTTAAAGGATGCAGACTTGTGTTCACTTTGCTGTTAATGACAATTTTGTTTAATTGAAGCAGAGGGATTAGGGCTTTTTATAATAGATCGGTGGGTTTGCTTGGATGGTTAGAGTATTTAAAAGTGTTAGACTCCATCAGAGGTAGATTTTAAATGTAAGTGTTTAGTTACATTAAAGGTTTTTTGTTTTTTGTGGGAGTCTACAAAAACAATTATGTATCTAATTAAACTTTTAAGTATTAATGTCAGTATGACTATTAATAAGCAGTTCTTTTAACAAGAGATATTACACCGGATCCATATAGTTAATTTTAAGAGAGTTACATCTACACTGTTGACCTGTATACCAAATGACATCAGTTGTATTTCCATAAATGTTAATGGATTGAATAACGGTTACAAGAGGGGTGGTCTAAACAAATATTTGAAGTTATTTAGTTATTTAACTCTCAGGTTATTTATTCTTTTTTTACAAGAAACACACCTGTTGACAAGGTGAAGACAGACTTAATACTAAGTATTACTCTATACTATCTAGTTCACAATGTAATAAAAAAAAGAGTTGCTGCTATATTATGGAAAAATTCTTTGCCTATGCCCAAAATCATTGGCTCATTTAGAGATGATAAATGTATGCTTTGTTCTGTTACCCTAGGATGTAATATGAGAATATTAACCCTTATTAACGTATACTGGATTCCTGGAATAGGAATTACAACTGTTGAACAATTTCTAGAGCAAGTAAGTAAAATTTCAAAAGGCAGTATCATACTAGCAGGAGATTTTAATTGTATATTGTCATGAAAGGTTACTAATCAAAGAGGTAACAGAAAATACAGGCATCGGCAAAGGCATTGTTAAAATTCACCGAGCTATTTCACCTTCGGGACAAAAATGATTTCTCATATCCAGAGTCACTGTTCTTTGCTCATTACTCAGATAGACACAGGACACAATCCAGAATTGGTGGATGGAGTATATTTCTCCAATGAGTTGATAGATAAACTAGGCACAAAACTAGGCACAGTTAAAGTGGTGTCTTGCCCACTGTCAAATCACAGTGCAGTCACTTTTGAGCTGGTTTTACAATCTAACAATAACATTAAGATCAGGAGGATACCAGCATATACAACTTGCTTAAAGGATTTTAAGGACTTTTTTAATTAAATAAAGTATTTCTTTTATAGAAATTAATATAAGTAATATTTCAGAAATCTATCTATGGGATGCACTAAAAGCATATCTTTTGGGTGGAGTCACCAATTGGCTATCAGTAAAGAAAAAACAATGGGACAAAGAACTGTACAAGAAACAAGAAAAACTTGCCAAATTAAAACTGGAAAATCAGACAGGTAACAATATTAACATAGAAGATATTAATATTCTACATAGTAAGTATTTGGAAATTTTAAATCATAAAACTAGAATTAATATAGAAAAATTTAAGGTAATTCATTTCACTATTAACCGAAAATCTATACATAGGAAAAGTGATGAAAATAGCAGATATTTTAAAATATTTTAGAAATTATTGCAATAAAATCAATCAGTATAATTTAATAACAGACTCAGAAGGGATAATCAAAACTTTTATAAAAAGTAAATTATCTGATGTGAAATTAATTGATAAACCTGCCTCAATGTATATAATTAAAACTCAAATTAACAAATTAAAACCTAACAAGGCACCAGGTAGTGATGGAATTATACTATAGCTGTACAAATTACTACCTAAAGAAGCATTAAACATATTACACAATGTTTTTTTCTATAGTTAAAAACTTAACAAAAGTTCCTCCCTCCTGGAATATATACCCTTCTCTCCCCATTTTTAAAAACTAACAAAGATCCAACTGAATGATCTTTGTACAGACCAATTTCACTTTTAAATGTAGATAATTATTCATGGAAATTCATGTTAATAGATTAAAATGTATTTTACCTTCCACAATTAATGATGATCAAACTGGATGTTAAGTTATCAATCTCGCCTTCATTCTTGCTGGATGGGTTCGGAGCCGATCCTCGGCTCCGACTCGGCACTTGCTAAGCTCAAGAGCTAATTTTACCAGCTCGAGGCAACCCTATATCCCATGATGCAAGGCGGAGACTACCCAGATCTCGTTTGCCGCTAACGAGGTGCCTTCTTTTACCAGCTCTAGGTAAGTGAATAGTTTTTGAGACTTTTCGTCTACCCCCATTAAATTTATATATATAATTGTTTTTTGTTAACTTTAACGACTTACTTTAACCCTATTCCGTTAGTGTTCCCTTTTTTTCGAGTATTTTATTCCCTTCCCTAGCTTAGGCCTTAGGCCTTCCCCTCCCTAAATTTTTTCCCGTCAGGGATTGTTTGTGTATGACTGTGTGTTATCCCTGTTTATTTTAAATTGTTGGATTGAGTGTGTTTGTGTGTGTGTTACTGTATTGTGTTTCCTCGACACAGTTATGTCGAAGGACACTAAGGTCTCAGGCTTCAAGAAGTGTGACTCGTGCTGTCAGAAGATGTCTCTGACAGACGGTCACACTTCTTGTGTTTATTGCCTGGGACCTTTGCACCTGCAGGACTCTTGTGCTATCTGTCATGCCTTCAGCCCAGGAGTCCTGCAGGAGCGAAGAAATAAGCTGATATTAAGGGGCTTATTAAAGCCCGAGAGCTCCCCGACTAAGTCGGCGCTGGGGAAGCCCTCGAAACCTGTTAAGCCTTCGGCTGAGACTTCCAAGCCGTCGGCTTTGGGTTCACCCTCACCAGGGTCGAGATTGGCTCCAGCTGGAGCCGATCCTTCCACCTTACCAGTCTCAGTATCGGCTCCATCCGGCACTGACACTGCCAAATCCAGACATTCAGTGTCGGCTCCGGCTGGAGCCGACGTATCTTCGGCTCCGTTGGCTCCATCGATCTCAAAAAAGTGATCTCGATCCCCTTCAGTGGAATCCATACGTTCGGCTCCGAGATCGCCCTTGCTCTCGGAGCGGAGCCATCGGAGCCGTTCTTCTCGGTCGTCCAGGCTGTGTGATCACGACCTCGAGAGAGTGGTGAGTAGACTATTAAAGTCTCAGGCATTGGCCCAAATACTCCATAGCCCATCTGAACAGACGGTAGCTATTTCACATCCACCAAACATTCCTCCTTCGACTCTTACAGAGCTCGGAGCCGGAGATCCTCGGAACCGGCACCGTTGTAGCTTCGGAGTCGATACCACCCCTTTCGGCTCCGTCGTCCTCTGCTCCGATCTCCTACTTGAGACCTTCATTGGAGGGATTCGGGCGTCTGGTCTCCCTCGTCGGCTCTGAGGGGGCGAGTGGCATCGGACCCTTGTCCGACCCTGTTCTCCCTCTCGAGCTTGGCGTGAGCTCGGCCCCGACATCTGCCTCGGAGCCTTCCCTCTCGGTGAGGCCTGGGGTTCCTATCTCTTCGGAGCAGGAACTTTCTGGTCTCTCTGACAGGGGAGCCTTCGAGGTGATGAGGAGTGTACTAGCCCCTGGGCTTAGTCAACGGACAGTTCCATCAGCTCCTCCCACTACAGTGCCTGCTGACGTCTCTTCTCACTCTCTTGCTCCTGGACCCAGAGATCCAACGCCTCAGGTTTCCCCATTGGGAATATCTTTCTCTTCCGAGGCTTCTCCTGATCCGTCAGGTGAACCCCCGCGTAAGAGGACATGTAAGAGGAAACATCTAGACTCCCCTGAGTCTACTACATCAGATACTGACCTGGATGAGTCGGAGGGATCCCCAAGGTCCTCCTCTGAGGATGTCTCATTCTCAGACATCCTTGAACTCCTTAAGCAGAGGGGGAACTGGCCCTCCCTTAATCCTTCTGAGGACTAGTGGCGTTCGGATCTTGACCCTCCACCTCCTGGGTGTCTCCGCCTTTCGACCCTCTTATGGAGGTAGTGGCTCGGAAGGCGTGGATGGCTCCGGATTTGGTGGAACCTATCCCTAGGAGTCCTTCAAAATTTCTTACGGCCCCACAAGGTAGACAATACTTAACAAAGGGTGTCCCAGTTGATGCCATGGTGGTGGCTGCTGCCACCAAGAAGAAACTAGCTGATCCTTCAGTACCTGTCCATCCTCCTAAC
The DNA here is from genome assembly GCF_019279795.1 of Protopterus annectens. Classification (NCBI taxonomy): domain Eukaryota; kingdom Metazoa; phylum Chordata; order Ceratodontiformes; family Protopteridae; genus Protopterus; species Protopterus annectens. Next base: position 1,773,953,821 of record NC_056731.1, read on the forward strand.
AAGGATTCTAGGACTATGGACAGGTACGGCAAGCGGATTTTTTTCGTCAGCGACTTTTGCCATGAGATCGCTGAACTACTTATGCCACTTCATCCGCCTCCAAAGAGATGTTCTTAAAGAGTTGGGAGAAGTTTTACAGGATCCGTCAGCTGCTGGGTCTCAGGATAAGATTAGCTCACAGCTAGGTATCCTTAACTCCATTGTTAACTCCTCCATGCGGCTCATTTCTTATGCAGCCGATGGAGCGAGTAGGGCCACAGGCACAGGAGTGGCTTTAAGGCTTCAGTCCTGGATGCGGCTTTGTAATTTTGCAGACCCCTTCAAGGCGTCCTTCACAAACTCCCCCTTTGATGGGTCGACCTTGTTCGGACCTCAAGTGAAAGACACTTTGACTAGATGCGAACAAGATGGCAAGACTCTTTCTGCCATAGGAATCCATTTCTCCACCCCTTCAAGACCTTACCCCAAAGGACAGAAGGGAGGGAAAATGTGGTTCCGCAAATCTCAAGGAGTCACGCCTGACGCACGAAGTCAGTTTACCCCCAGAGGCAGAGGGGGGTAACAATAATAGAGACCGCCCTAGGAGCAGAGGTGGTCCACAGAATCAGGGTAGCAGAGAGCCTCTTTCTGACAAACCCTTCCAGCATCCCTGAGATGTTGCCCGATTGTCCGCCTTCAGAGGCAGTCGGGGGAAAAATTATCACTGTACCCAATAGCCTGGCTTTCCCTTTCTCAAGACAAATGGGTACAGTCAATTATATCCGAGGGTTACAAAATTCCCTTTATTCAAACCCCAGTTCAACAAAAGGGAACCCTTCCAGACGTTCCACCTCGTCTAAGGGAACTAGCAGTACTAGAAATATCAAAACTGCTAGTAAAAAGAGCCATCCAGCCAGTCCCAGCGGACCAAATAGGATCCGGAATCTACTCAAGGTTCTTTTTAGTTCCAAAAAAGACAAGGGACTGGAGACCAATATTAGATCTGAACAAACTCAACAAGTTTGTAAAGAAATCAAGATTCTGGATGGTCACGCTTCAGTCCATTCTGCCCTTTCTGGGCAAGGACAATTGGATGTGCTCGATAGATCTTCAGGATGCGTACTATCACATAAAATTCACAGACGCCCAGAAGATTTCTCCGCTTTCGGCTGGGGACCAGTCACTTCCAATTCAGAGCCCTGCCCTTTGGACTCACTACAGCCCCCAGAGTGTTCACCAAATGTATGGCAGTGGTTACGGCTCACCTGAGACGTCAAGGATTCCAGGTGTTTCCATATCTAGATGACTGGCTCCTCACTGCCACCACCAGGCATCAGCTTCTCCAAGCCAGAAATTACACCATTCACATTTGCAGAGGTCTAGGAATTTCTATAAATTTCGAAAAATCTGCCTTGTCGCCTTGTCAATCTATTACTTTTATAGGTGCAAGATTGGACACCGTACAACTTTCAGCAAAGTTAACAGACCAAAGGATATTGGACATTCAAAGACACGTCCAGGTGATTCTTCTCAGCAACAAAATTCAGGCCAGATTTGCTCTAAAGGTATTGGGTCTTATGGCGGCCGCTATAACACTTCTTCCCCTTGCCCGCTTTTACATGCGTCTTCTACAATGGATGCTGTTCACCCAATGGTCTTTTCAATAACTTCCCATGCGTCACAAGATCATAGTAACTCCAACTTGCAAAAGGCATCTGACTTGGTGGATATCGTCCCCTCAAATCCATCAAGACAGACCTTTTGTTCCTCTTGCCCCAGTTGCCACGGTTACATCGGACGCCTCCCTGATCAGGTGGGGGGGGGCATTATCAGGGCAGAATGGTCCATTGCACTTGGCAACCTTTCGAGTACCATCTGCACATAAATGTTCTGGAGATGAGAGCGGTGCTTTTAACGTTGCAAGCCCTCAACGACTCTCTTCCCCTGGGAACTATTGCAGTCCAAACGGACAATATGTCCGTAGTGTGGTATATAAACAAACAGGGCGGAACCAAGTCCTATCCACTGTGTCGAGAGGCTCTCAGACTTTGGCAATGGGCAATCTCCTCTCACCGGTTTCTGATAGCAACGCACACTCCCGGGAAATCCAACATCATAGCGGACAGTTTGAGCAGAGCTATTCTCATGCCTCACGAGTGGTCTCTCAAACAATCAGTGACAGAAGAGATTTTTCAGAAGTGGGGCCTTCCTTGCTGCGACCTTTTTGCTACACCTCAAAACAGCAAATGCCCAGACTTCTTCTCTCTCTTCCCCCTTCCAGGCCATCCCCCCAGAGACGCTCTAACCCAAGATTGGCCCCGGGGACTTCTTTATGCTTTTTCCCCTTTTCCGCTGATACCTCAGCTAATTCAGAAAGCAACCGCCTTGAGAGCCAAGTTGATTCTCATTGCCCCTTATTGGCCTCGACAGATATGGTTTCCGTTCCTACATCGTTATGTTTTGGTACAGCCATGGCATCTGGACCCGGTTCCAGATCTGCTGACCCACCAGTCTGGTCAACTGCACCAATCCATACCTTCTCTCAACCTCACTGCTTGGTTGCTCCACTTCCATCCTTAGCCAGGCTTCCTATGATTTCTAATCCTGTACGGGATATCATAGTAGCTTCCCTAAAATCGTCTACCAGAAAGATTTACACTAGTAAATGGCGACGTTTCTCTTTCTGGGCAAAAGCTAGGAACTTAGACCCCTATACTGCTCCAATTCATTAGGTATTGGACTTCCTAGCTGAGATTTTTTATTCAGGATCCTCTTCTTCCACAGTGAAAGTTCAACTGGCAGCCATTTCAAATTTTCATATAGGCCTTTTGGACCACAACATTATGTCACATAAACTTTGCAAGGCATTCCTTCGAGGTATCTTTTTATTGAAACCTCCAATTAGAGACCCCCCACCACAGTGGGATCTAAATTTAATTTTAACATCCTTGATTCTTCCCCCATTCGAACCTGCAGCTGCCTGTTCTTTGAAATTGCTTTCTTGGAAGACACTTTTTCTAGTTGCCATTACTTCTGCCAGGAGAGTATCTGAGCTTCATGCTCTCTGCATTCGTCCTCCCTATTTAATATTCCACAAAGATAGGGTATCTCTAAGGACTAATCCGTCTTTCTTACCAAAAGTGACATCGCAGACGAACCTAAATCAATCCATTGATCTTCCAGTATTTTTCCCGAATTATTCTGATAGAGCGGAACAAAAGTTACATTATCTTGATGTTCACCGCCAGATCAGATATTATCTGGGCAAGACTAAAATTTTTAGGAAATCTGATCAACTGTTTCTATCCTATGCAGAGAGCAGGAAAGGCCTTCCAGTTTCCAAGGTAACTTTATCTAGATGGCTGTCTTCTGTGATCGCTTACATTTATCAGCTCAGAGGCAAAGAGTTGATTTCTAAGCCAAAAGCCCATTCTACCAGAGCTCTAGCTACATCTACAGCTTTTCAAGCTAGACTTCCAATAGACACTATTTGTGCAGCAGCCACATGGGCCTCTCCTCTTACCTTTGTTTCACATTACAAATTAGACTTGGCTTCCAGAGACAGAGCGAATTTTGGTTCCACCGTTCTCAAGAGTCTGTTACATTGAGCCACCCAGGATAGAGGTGCTAGGCACGCGGTCCCATCCAGCAAGAATGAAGGCGAGATTGACAACTTAACATTTAGAAGTTATGTACCTACCATAACGTTCCATGTTAGTTGTCTTCTCTCGCCTTCTTTCTTGGCCCCCTCCATCCCCGTAGCCTGGTCAGACCGGGAAGATTATGCATCTTCTATTAAGAGGTTATTCCCTTTTTCTAGCTGTTCAACTTCTAGTGTCACTAGATTAGGTTGATCCTTTCTTGAGGGTTATGATGTTATTTAGTATTGTTATTTTTCTTCCTCCTCTTCAGTTGGAAGAAAATATTACTATTTCTTTAGCTACCAAATGAGATCTGGGAAGTCTCCGCCTTGCATCATGGGATATAGGGTTGCCTCGAGCTGGTAAAATTAGCTCTCGAGCTTAGCAGTGCCGGAGCCGAGGATCGGCTCCGAACCCATCCAGCAAGAAAGAAGGCGAGAGAAGACAACTAACATGGAACGTTATGGTAGGTACATAACTTCTAATTTTATTCTAAATAGAAATACTTATGACAATATCAAAAACTAATGACAGTAATTAACTATGTAAACAAAACAAGAGTGTCTAGACATTAATAGTGCTTTTGACTCTGAATTGGAAATATCTTTTGTTAGTCTTACAGGAATGTAATTTTCAAGTAATTTTACACATCTTATAAATGATGTTTGTGACAAATCATTTTGCATAAATTAAAACAGGTACTTTTACTTCTGATTCAGCACAAATCTTGAAGGGAACTAAACAAGGGTGTCCTCTTTAACCCCTGCTTTGCACTCTAATTATGGAACCTTTTGCTAATTTTATTAGGTCAAATTTAGAAATAAAAGGCATTAGCTTAAAAGCAAATTTGGTTTCTGAAATCCAGTTATTTTCTGATGACATTCTTCTGATACTGAGTGACAGTGATAGTTCCCTTTCTGCTGTTTTTAAGGTAGTGGATGAGTTCCAAAAAATCTGGTCTTTCCTTTAATGATAAAAAAAAAAAATACTACCTGTAAATGCCAGTATTGATAGGATAAATGATAGCTGTACTAAATACATTGTCAGAGAGAGAAAATTATAGCAGGTAAAATTAATGATATAATAAATTCCAGTTTCACTAACAGCATAATCAGTATAAATAATCTAATAAATACATGGAACTAATTTTTCTTCACAATGGAAGAGAGACTATAATTAAATGATTATTTTACTGAAAATCTTATATGTTATTCAATCATTATCTTTACCTCTATCTAAAACATGTATTAAAGAATTTAATACATTAATTTTAAATTTCTTTGGATCCCCAAGAAACCAAGAATTGTCTTAAATCATGATGTAAGGGACTGAACAGCAGGAGGGGTTGGACTACTAGATCTGGAACTATATTTATCATCAATTATAAAAATAGTATTTCTTTGGATAAATATTTTCACACCTAGGTGGAAAGAGTTTCTAAGATGCCTTTTCATAAAATTTAAACACAACAAACTGTAATGATAATCTTGTACTACACAATAGTTTACATTGGTTGCTAAAAGATTACTTTTTGGAAAAGATTTACTAGACAACTGACTTTTATTTTTACTATATTAAATACCTTTAGAAACGTAATTTATAGAAATCCAACATATAAGGCATAGAATTTTCTTCATTTTTCTGTAGCATACACTCAAAATAATATTTTCACTTCAAAGTTAGACACAATGATTACTTTTTATAGAAAAAATGTGATATATTGGTTTCAATTAATGAATAATAAAAAACTGTATTCTTTTCATTATATCATATGTATGATTTAAGCAAAGATACGTAGTTGGATGTACAGTCTTGTGGACATGTAGAAGTTCAAATTAAGTTAATACAACCAAGGGTAAGAGGTCTCCTCCCAAAATTAATTGAATTTTAATACTGTTAATACAACAAAACTCACTGAAAGAAGGTCTTTTTTCCAAATTATATAGAGGGGTGAGGAAAGAAACAAAAAGCTGAAGTGATAATTATTGGAACTATTTTACTCACATTAACAACAGACCTCCCGATAAAGAGGATAACAAATAATTTTAATATTTTCCAGACAGAGAACTTTTATTTTTAGATGGAACATTTTTACTTTGACATTCTTGCACAGAGCTTTCATCACACCTCATAAAGTTGAATTAATGCTTAAAAAGAAGGAAGTTTGGTGGAGATGTAAACAGGAGCTTAAAGGAAATTAATGACACATGTTCTTTGAAAGTGTTGTACTTGCACCTTATTGGAATAACATTAATCTTTTTTACAGGCTTTACTTGGGGGACAGTTTTCTTTTATCCGAGTCATTAATTATTTTTAATACCCCTGTTCCTGTTTGTGTTAAAAGAATGAAATACCCCCTTTTATGGTCCATTTCATCAATTGCGAGGAAAGTTATAACCAAGAATTGGAAGAATGAAGCTACACCCTCTTTCAAAGAATTCACAAATATTGCAACTGATGTATGTCAACAGGAAATTATCACCACTAAATCAAGATCTACTAGAATCCCCTCCTACTGTAATACATGGAAAAATGTCAAGGAAATGGTTGATAAAAATAGCTATGCTCATACCAATTGTATAGGAATTTTTTGAGAATCTTCATTGTTAGTAGTCACTCTTGTAAATAGTTATGTGTTCTTTTTCATAGTGCTCTTTTTTTATGCTAATAATTTTCTAAATACATTTATTGCCATGATCAATTTGTTTAGTTAGAATCTAATAAAAACTTAAAAAAAAAAAAACAGTATCAAGTCTTTATTACATGTATAAAAAAGTTGAGGTCCTAATGTCAGCCCTGGATGTACCCCACAACCAGTACTGTGTTCTTCAACATCTTTGTCTTTTTTGGTTCTTCATGTTCAGCCACAGAATGAGTCAGAACTCTGTATTATGAAACAATAATCTACACCCTTAGTAATCAGTTTGTATATTAAAACTGACTGGTCAGGGCAGTTCCACTGGCTTAGAGGTCTGAATCCCTAACCATATCCCAGGAATCTTGAGTTCACTTAGCAGCTTATGTGCGCTTTATGGGGGAAGCCAGGGCACAGTGGAATGCACACATGTTCTTCATGTTTCACTCTTGCAGTCATCACACTTGGGTTATCTGCCTGCAGGTAGCCCTCAGTCGACCCGAATAACAGAGACTTAGTATTTCTGTGTCGGATGCTGTCGATTCTTCCATGACGTCAGGTCATCAGGGGTATAAAAACAGGCAGCCAACGCCATTACATCAGTCTTTCTTGCCGAGGAGGAGCCCAAAGCAGAAGCATTTCACAAGTGCCAGTTGGCGGCTACCTGAATTTTTCATTTTCAAGTGAATAATCCTGAAGTCTTTTAAAGCTAAGTACCCCGTTGGGGATCCTTTTTTCTTGCTCTAAACCGATGTCAGAAAAAGTTAACAATTGGCTTGCCTGTAGAAAGCAAACACCAGAGATTTTCATTCTTACTGCATCACCTGTTTAGGCCCAGACCACGACGTCCATCGCTGTTGGTTTTGTGCCTTGTTTAATGCTCAAACTATTCATCGTTGGTCTATCTTTGCCACTAAATTCTTTCCCTCTCGATCTCCGTGTTCTGAAATGGTTTCAGTAAGCCATCCGACTACTGATCTTCTGAAAAAACGTAAGTATAAAGACAGAGACAGACCGCATAGGTCCAAAACTGCCAACGCTTCCGTTAAGCTAGTCGCCAGTCCGCCGGTAATCAGTGAGGTGCCTATGCAGCCCCTGATGCCTGCTTCTGTTGATTCGCAGGCCTCTGCTGAGACCTATTCGGAGTCCAGTATGCCGCGAGATGCTTCTTCAACTATGGAACCAGTGGATGTCTCTACCTTAGATGAGTCCAGAGCTACTGTGCAGGCACCGGCTTCTGATGGAGTTTTTCATCCTACCGATGCTTGAGTTAAACAGACTACTTCTTTTTTGACCAAAACTGCTGAGTTTCTTAGGCCCAGAGTATGCACATTCCTAGAAAACCGATGACCAAAGTGCATGCTCCGGCACCCAGGCCACAAAAACAAATACTTAGAATGTCTGAAGACCTTATTACGCTGATTAGGGGAAGCCAGCCTTCCCCTGCTAAGAGACCTAGAACATAGTCCCCTACAGAATTACAGACCAGGAGTCCGATGACTCTGTTCTTTCTGATTATGAAGACATGCCCTTATCTGCATATGAGGAGTCAGATGCAGAGGACTCCATTCCCTCTGCCTCCTCTCCAGAGGATTTTTCGTTTGGTGAAACCTTGCATACCTTAAGAGAGCATTTCCATTGGGAATGCCAAGACTATCCTCCGTCCAAGAAGAGACTCGGAGAATTTTTAGAGTTGCTTCAGCACAGGCCCTTCGCTATACCTCCTGTCCTGGATGTTGTGGATGACGTTTTTATGGAATCCAGTCTTACTCCAGACACTTACCTCCGGCCCCTAGGAAACCAGACAGGTACTGCAGAGTACCTGATTCTCACAAGTTCTTTTCAAGAATCCTACTGCTGATCCAGAGAGCATTTCCCAAGGACCTAAAGGTATTAAGGCTAATACAGAAAAAAATCCTACCCTTTCGGACAGGGATTCCAGAAATTTGGACAGATGGGGTAAGAAGGTATATACCTCTGCAACTCTTGCTATCAGGGCATTGAACTGCCAGTTTCATATGCTGAAGTGCCAGCATCATATTATGGAACTTATTAAACAAAAAGTGGTAACCTTTCCAGATTGTGCAGAAAATAAAGAATTGCAGGAGCTTATGCACTCTGCAAACCAAGTTAGTAAGCATACTTTGCAGTGTGGCTTTGCTGCCCTAGAAGCAGCAGTCACTGGCTTTCTACTGAGAAGACATGCTTGACTGAAGGAGCTGACCTTGCCAGATCATGTCAAATCTAAATTATTAGACGCTCGTTTGAATAAGGACTGTTTGGCACCAAAGCAGAAGTAGTTCTTAAAAAGATGGAAGAAAAGGCTAAATCGTGCAAACTGTTAAAGAATTCCTACAAGTGCAACCACCTAGATTCAGTAGGCATTGCCCTTCCAAACACTGGTCCTTTCCAGCCGCCTCCAGGCCTTCCCAAACAACATCCAGAAGAAACAGACCACCCAGACTACAGTCTCAGGGTATGCAGAGATCTAAGCAGTGGAGTGCCCCCACCCCTAAAGCAGGGAGTGGTAAGCCACCTCCTTGTGGAAAAAGCTCACAATGACTTCACCTCTACTTCCCAGCCCTGCCCAATTGCTTGTGCCCGTAGGAGGAAAACTTGCCCTTCATGCAAAAAACTGGATGTCCATTACTCAGGACCAATGGGTCCTCAGCATTGTATCCCAGGGGTACAAATTTTATTTTTATTCACTGCCAACCCCAAGCGGGTTTCCAGACCTTCCTCCAAACCTGTGGACAGAGACCCAAAACCAAGTACTTTCCCTGCTCAATATCAGAGCTATTCAGCCTGTTCCAGTAGAACAGAGGGGCCAAGGATTCTACTCCAGACTTTTCCTGGTACCCAGGAAAGAGACCTCTTGGGGCCCAATCCTGGATCTTTCCGTTCCTAACACCTTTCTGGTGGTACCAAAATTCAAGATGCTTACCCTGCAACAGCTTTTCCCTATGTTAGCCAAGGATGCCTGGTTAGTCACCCTAGACTTAAAGGAAGCCTATCTGCACAACCTCATAAGGGTGTCATGCAGGAAGTATCTACGTTTCAGAGCAGGGTCTATGGTTTATCAGTTCTCTGCACTTCCTTTTGGGTTATCTACTGTACACAGGGTATTCACAAAATGCCTGGCTCCAGCCATTGCATACTGCAGGCAGAGAAAAATCCAAATTTATCCATACTTGGATGACTGCTTAATTCAGGCGGACAGTCAGGAATTGCTGCTTCAGAACCTGGCATTTGTAAAAAGCCTACTCACTTCATTGGGGTTCACCATCAATGAAAAGAAATCTCAACTGGTACCCAGTCAAAAGATTATATTCCTGGGAGCAAGCTTGGAGACAACTTCCCAGATGGCATTCCTCACTTCAGAAAAAAAAGGTCTTTCTGACAGATTACTTCAAACAAATGGCCACCAGAACCCAGCTATCTGCAAGAAAATTACTGCAAGCCCTAGGGTTCATGGCCTCATGTATTCTGCTAATTCCATATGCAAGACTGCATATGAGGAAACTTCAATGGTACTTAAAAAGTCTTTGGTGCCAACATTCTCAGGACCTGGAAACAGTCATTCCTATCATACCTTGTCTAAAAACAGAGTTCCTTTGGTGGGCAGAAACATGCAACCACAACAAAGGGACTGCCTTTTACTCTACCCCACACTGCTCAGACCCTGACCACAGGTGCATCAGACTATGCATGGGGGGCTCACATGGCAGGCAAATGTATTCAGGGCCACTGGAGCCCAAGACAAATTCTCCTGCATATCAACCAGAAAGAGATGCTAGCTGTAAAGAATTCCCAGACAGCCCTCAGACACCTACTCTTTCCAGGACAACTGCTGATAAAAATAGACAACACCACAGTTATGTGGTACATCAACAAGCAGGGGAGAACCCATTCTTACCCACTCTACAGGTTAGTCATGGCCCTGTGGAACACGGCCTTGGACAACCAAATCCATCTACAAGCTCAATTCCTGCCAGGCAAACAAAACTCACTGGCAGACGACTTAAGCAGAAATCTCCTAGACCCACACGAGTGGAAATTGGAGCCCAGCACCTTCAGCCTTCTCATCCAGAAATGGGGGACCCCAGAGGTGGATCTCTTTGCCTCCCCTGACAACCACCAGTTAAGCAAATTCTGCTCCAGGAACCCCCACAGCAAGGGCCTGGAAGGTGGGTGCACTATCCTTTCAATGGGAAAACCTCTCAATCTATGCCTTTTCCTCTCTGCCCCTTCTCTCGAGTTTTACTCACGATAAGACAAGACAGGCCAAGGACAATTCTGATTGCCCTGGACTGGCCACGCCAGCACTGGTACCCACTCCTGCGCAGCCTGACAACAGTGTCACCCTGGCACCTACACCAGATCCCAACCCTGCTTTCCCAGCAGGAGGGACAGATTTTGCATCCACAATTGCAAACCCTAAATCTTGCAACCTGGCTTCTTCCTTAAATACTCCACCAGCAACCCCAAGCAAACAGGTGCTGGATGTCATCCTTGAAGCCAGAAGGCCCAGTACTAGGAAATCCTATGCTGAAAACTGGAAAAGGTATTTTTCTTGGATTCAGTCTAAAGGAAAGGACACAGCTCTGCCATCCTTACCTCTAATCCTGGATTACCTAGCAGAACTACTCCACAGAGGCCTATCCTCCACCTCCATTAAGATCCATGCCTCTGCCATCTCCGCTCATTACAATACTGAGCCAGTTCTTGTTTTCTCACCCTCTCATCAAACAGTTCCTGAGAGGGGCAAACAACTTAAGGCCACCAATGAGAGCACCATCCCCTGCTTGGGAACCTTAACTTTGTACTGGAAAAACTCACTCTTCCCCCTTTTAAACCTGCTACTAAAGCAGAGTTAAAATTCCTCTCTTGGAAAACAGCCTTGCTTCTAGCCATCACTTCAGCTAGAAGTATGTCTGAGATACAAGCACTGATGGCTGTGGAACCCTTCATTATTTTCCATGCTAATAGGGTTTCCCTCCAATGTGGCTCTCAACCAAATCCATCCATTTGCCTACCTTCTTCCCTAATCCTCAGAATAAAGGGGAAAGGATCCTGCACTCTTTGGACGTGGACAGACAGCTCATGTTCAACCTTGATAGGACTAAGCCGTTCAGAAAATCTAACCAGCTGCTAGTCAGCTTTGCAACAGTGGCAGAGTGTAAGGCCATTTCAAAACAAACCATTTCCAAATGGATAGTATACGGCATCCATTTCTGCTACAAGTACCATGGAAAACCAATCCTTCAGGGGTCAGAACACATTCCACTAGGGCTACTTCTACCTCTACAGCATTTCTCAGGGGAGTCCCTACCATGGACATACTGGAAGCTGCTACCTGGATTTCTGTTCCCACCTTCACCAAACATTACCACCTGCCTATCTTTTCCAAATCCAGGACAGGATTTGCTATAGCAGTCTTGCAAGGCCTACTAGCCAACCCTAACTCTTCTTGACTGCCTCCACCCTTCCTCAGCTTTGGGAATCAACCCAAGTGTGATGACTGCAACAGTGGAACACGAAGAACATAGTACAGTTGTGTACACTTACCATAAATGTAGATGTTCGAGTGTATTCACTGTTGCAGTCCTGGTTACCCACCCTTCAGCCCCCTGGTTTTCTCCATCTCTTTGTCTCTCCTCTCTATGGCTATTCCTACTGGTATGGGTGTTTACTTTTTACTGGTGGTGTTTTGCACACCATTTCCTAGCTCCCTATTTGGGGGCTCCTGACATTTTGGGCAAGAAAAACTGATGTAATGGCGTCAGCTGCCTGTTTTTATACCCCTGACGTCATGGAAGAAGTTATAGCATCCAAAGCAGAAATACTAAGTCTTTGGTATTTGGGCCTACTGAGGGCTACCTGCAGGCAGATAACCCAACTGTGATGACTGCAGCAGTGAATACACTCGAACATCTACATTTATGGTAAGTGTACACAACTGTACTTTCTACATTCCCCTGGAGTGGGAGGGGAGATGCAGATTAAATGTCCCATGGATGGGTTTTTCAACACTCTGAGCCATAGTTCGGTGGTAGTCTTCACAGCAAGAATACATGAGTATGCAGTTACAAAGGAAAGGTATTGCAGGCCCCTTGGGTGACGCACTTCTGTGTGCCCAGGGAGGGAGGGGGTGCTATTACTTCCTGTCTATGCAGTGAGCTGTACTGCTCATCTTCTGTAGCATAGGTGTGCCAGCATTGAATGCTCACTCTTGTGCTGGCCCCTTCAGCACCAAGCTCATGAATCATTACTGGTTTGTCTGGATCACAATCAGGGCTTTATTTTTCTGAGTTATGGAGCTGGTAAGAGTCCAACTCCCTGCTAATTTTGTTATACTACCTTGATATTTTTCTGATTCATTAGTCTTGTGCTTGCCTTGAGTTTGTGATACAGTTTATTCTTTTGTTAACAGGTAGCCTAAGTTCCTTACATATATTCAGACTATTTGCTAATTATGGAGATTGTATTCCTTATGCATTTTACTTCCCCTTGTGTTCTAATGGATCAGTAGCCACACTGTGTCTGTCTGTAATTCAGTCTGTAGTACTCAGTTGTCATCACATAATTTTAGTCCTTGTGTGGGAAATAACTGCTTTGTTTCATTGAACTGTATAAGCTCTGCTCCTTCTATACAAAGCTATCTGTTATGTGTTGTGGCTGCTCCCTGCTGCAGAAGGCTACATATTAACCTTACTTACTATGATCTCCATAAGCTCAAGATGTTGGAATTTTTATTTGGACTATTTAGAAATCCTTTAGTACACATGATGCTCAAGGTAGATTTTCTTTCCCCAAGGATTTGACTTTCGGTGTCTGGCATATTGAAATTCCCAATTATGAGACACATATATTAATGTTTAAAAAGATTAAATTCATCCAAGGCTGCAATACTAAATTTTGAAGGTTTCCAAACATTGGCAGATATGGAGATATGTTTGCTGTCATAAAATAGTTATTTGTTTGTGACTAATACTTTCATACCTCTTTCCTGAATAAAAGTGTTTTACCCCTGCGTGGGCAAACCCGTTTATCTTGTTCTCGTTGGACATCTGATAAAACAGCAGTGTCAGTTTGTGATGTCATTGCATTATATTTTCAGGTAGTTTTTTACTTAATTACTTTTGTTAGCATAGATAATTCTTGTCCTTTTCTGACCTTAGCAGTTTCTCCATCCCTATCAAACATTAACCGTTTCTTGTTATAATTATGTAGAAGTCTTCATTATCCAAGCGGGAAATCTAACTCTTGCTAGACTTAAATAAGAGCCACCATTCTATATGGGTGTCATAAAAAAAATCCATTGATCTATTTCTGTGAAACTTTTCTTTTTTTTCCCTCCAAACATTTTTATTAAATTTACACACGACAAAGACAACCTTACATTTATATAAATGAAAAACATACTAAATGATATATCACTTTAGTTGCAAACATTTTATATTACAGACACCATTGAAACAACTGTAGTTGTAAACATTCACAGTACCTTGTCATCATGTATATTAATGGCAATGATCTATGCATTCTGTCATGCATTATTTAGGGTAGACAAGATTGAGGAAAATTTTAGGGAAAAAATACACACACGCGCATATTTATGTATGTATGTATATATATATATATATATATATATATATATATATATATATATATATATATATATATATATATATAGACACACACACACACACACACACACACACACACACACACACACACACACACACACACACACTGTTAGGTTTCTCCATAACAATTTTCATAAGTCGTTAAGATCAGTGTGAAGGCAGCTGTCAGTGGTCTTGTCTACTTTACAAATTATCTTCTCCGTGTCACTGTTGCAGTGTTCTTCACCTAAGGGATCTCCTGCGTAGAATACCCCAACGTCAGGCCAGTATACCAAAGCCTTCAGCTCTTATAGGCACTGTATGTCACATGTGCTCTTCAAGCATAATGTAAGGTGTAAAGGTAATGTATGGATGTAGATACTCAGGACTTCTTTGTCACCAGTTAGAATGCCATTATTAAACATCAGTCCGAATGCCTTTCTGCTGTACTGGTTACCAGACTGTGTTTTAAGATGCGTCTCATTGGGGTTTCTTGTCTTCCTTTTTTTATTGTTGTTTTCATGCCATCCAGAAAGGGAAAATGTCAGTGTGGGAGGCATTTTCTCTATAAAGACATCACAACTACTGTCTTTTTTTGTTTAGGTGCTTCCCTTCTCACAAGCATACACAGTGTTTTGTCTACCAGGCTTCTGTGCCTAAAAACCCTACATATTCGCCTGTCATCTTTGTCCATGTACCTCAAGAACCAATGTCTTAAGTTTTTGGCTCGGGGTGTTGTGGCGGAATCCTACTGTCACAAGTGGCAGAAATCTGACAAGAAGGCAGCCAAAAAAGATGGGAGAGATCCAGCTACTATCCAGCGTCACCCAGACATCTCTCTCTCCTGGCTGGTGAAAGCTTGTTGGATCGTCCAGTGCTTGCTTCAGATTCCTCTGCCATGACCCCATTAGAGGCTGGCATGGATCTGGCTTTTCAAATGCCTGTGCCTGACTTTGAGGGGAACTGTTGTCTGATTATGTCCGAAGGCACAAGGGGGATTCCTCAGATTTTAATGAGGGAGGAAATTCCTACAACCGTTATAGAATTGTTTCAGGGGTCTGACCCTCCGAGCGTATTTCAAGTAGGCATCCACCAGGAAAAGAAAAGCAAAGCATATTTTCCCTGTTGTAAAGAATCCCCATTGTGAATAGTAGGATTTCACTCAAGGTTTATTAATGCTTTGATGGCAGTGGAGCTACCTCAAAGGGTCTCTGTTCCTGCTCCTTCCTAGTATTTTAAAACCACTTAAGAGAATTAGGGAATTATATTCCTCAAATAAGGATCTGAACCAGGTGAAGAATCCATGGCTTATTTTTCCCATGTCCCTTTCCCATTGGACTATGGTTCAAATGAGGAGGATTTCTTAAGTTCAGACTCCCCTTTGGAAGAGCTCTCCTTTGGAGATACCATTGTCCATAATGAAGGACTATTTTAAGTGTAATTGTTCTCAAGTCTCTGATATTCAAAAAAGGTGTTATAAGCTGTTACAGATGGAGTCTCCAAACCGTGTGCTTGTTCTTCCTCTTCTGGCTGCCCTTTTGGATACATTTTTGGCAGGTTTTGTAGTGCACCTAAGAAGCCTAATGGGTTTTATAAAGTGCCTAAGGAGGACAATTTTTTTATAAATGTCCTTCTGCTGAGCCTTCTGAAGTGTCATTCTCTTCTGACAAGCCATTCAAGTTGTTGACCTCCACCAAGCTGTTGTCTTCTGATAAACATAGGAGAGCCATGGAAAGGTTCGGCAAGGACGTTTACACTGCTTTCACTTAGTCCTCTAGGGCCATTAACTACCAGATTCATAAGACCAGTTATGCTTTGGCTGTCCTTTCTCAGGTTTTTAAAGTGGTTTCTGATCTTCCTGACTCTGAGAGGATGACTTCATCCCTTTCCCTGCTGGGCTGCACTTCTAAAGTTGCATGCCACTCAATCAAATGCATCTAAGATGCAGCTTAAGCCTTTTCCAGGGTTGCTCCCTGTGGTTCAGTTATGAGAAGTAATTCTTGGGTTCATCTCCAGGCTTTGCCTGATGACATTAAGGCCAGACTTTTGAATGCTCCTTGGGATAACAAAAATCTTTTTGGATCTGCTGTTGACCTTTTTAAATCCCTCCTGGGTAAGGGCAAAGCCTTGCCGGGGCTGAAGCATAATTTTGTTTTTCCCCATTTCTGAATTTCAGAGGAACTGTTCTTCCAAATCTGCTTTTGTTCATATGCAATCTCGCCCTTCTCCCAAGGGCAAGAAGGGTTCTAGGTTTGTGCCTCCTGCTAAGTCTACTCAGACGGCTGCCTCCCAGAAGCCTTCTTTTCTGGACAAGCCTGATTCTATCTGATGATTTGCTTCCTCTTTTCTGTGGCCAGGTTCCCTTTTTCCTCCGGCTTTCCCTGTCTCTTCCAAATTGGCTACAAATAACTTTGGACTCGTGGGTTCTGTCCATTGTTGGTCAGGGATATTTCATGGTTTGGAAATCTCTTACTCAATTTTCAGGCATTCCTCAACCTCTTAGGAAACAGCTGTCTCATCTCACACAGGATCTTCACTCTCTCTTGGCTCAGAGCACCAATTAGTCTGTCCCTCCCTTCTAGGCAGGGAAGGGATTTTATTCCAAGATGTTTTTGGTCCCATGAAAGGAGGTACATAAAGACCAATTGTGGATGTCTCCCTGCTGAAGATTCCTTCCTTTTGGATGTTATCCCTTCAGACATTGTTTCCTTTTCTCCTTCTGCAGGCCTTTCTGGTATCTCTGGATCTCAAGGATGCATACCTTCACATCCCCATCATCCACTTCTCAGGAAATGTTTGTTTCTCTCTGTCTTCTTTGCATTTGCAGTTCTCTACTTTGCCCTTTGACCTCTCTACTGCCTCAAGGGTGTCCACCAAATGCCTCAGTCCTGTCATTGCTTTTTGCAGCATTCAAGGTATTCAGATTTTTCCTTATGTAGGAGATCTCCTTATTTAAGCTCCTTCCCCAAGTAGTCTGCTTCAGGATCTCAAGTTTACTACTTGTCTATTACATAGTCTGGGGTTCACCATAAACCTCCAGAAGTCAGTTCTGACACCTTCCCAGGATCATATTTTCCTCCACTTCAGACATCAGACAGTTCCCATGTTGGCATATCTGCATAACTCCAAGGCTGTCTCTCTAAGCATTTTCCAATCCCTTATTCCTGGGGCGTCTTTCATGACCAGGGAAGTTCTCAGGTTCCTGGGGTTCATGGCTTTCAGATTCCCAACCTGGGGTTCATGGCTTTCAGATTCCCATGCTCCTTCTTGCGAGGGTCTAGATAGTGGTCAACACTGCCACCGTCTGGACTTCCCTGTCTCATGCTCAAGCTTCAGTGGTGTATTCATCAACTTTATCTCAACCCCGGGGCTTAATTTTCAAGCTCCATTTCCCACTTAGGAGCTCTTTACAGATGCCTCAGATGAGGGGGGGGGTGACTGCTCTGGTCCCCTAAAGGAGCCAGGGTCTCTGGTCTCATCAGAGGTCCAGCCACACCAGCATAAAGGAGATGAGGGCTCTGCTCCTGGCTGTGGAAACTTTTCATTCCCTCTTTCACCCCGGGCCTATTGACATTTCCACAGACAATCGCACAGCGATGTACTATCCAGTCCATCAGCACTCCAGAAATAGCCAGGCACAAAACGGCAACCAAAAGAAAAAAATTTAATATGTCATAATTAAAAATTGAATAAAACAAACCATAAATGCTTTAATGGTTTCACTCTGTTTTCATCTAAAATAAGACTTCAGTATTTTTTTTATTTATGACTAAAAGGGGTCTGTAGGTTTAAGGTAAATTGATTCCTTAAAAGCATCCTTTTTATCAGGCCTCCCAGGAAGCATATTCTGCCTTCTTGGGACCTCAGTTTTGTACTTGAAAAACTGACCCAGGGTCCCTTTGAGCCTGCTTCCTCAACATTGTACTTAGAAGACTGTTCTACTTCTGGGTCTTACTTCAGCCAAGAGGATGTCTAAACTTCAGACACTCATGGCCATTCCTCCTTTTTTAGTATTCTACAGAGACAGGGTGTTGCTTTGTACTAATCCATTTTTTTATGCCCAAGGTGGTTAATAAGTTGTCTCTAAACCAGTCTATTTATTTATTTTTTATTTAACATTTTTTTTACCAGGAAAGTCTGACTTGGAATGAAACCAATTTTCAGCAGAAGCCCAGGGAGAAGTGCTCCAGATGCATGTCTTTGTAACATGGGAGGAAACAGGAGCACCCAGATGAAATTGACATGAATGCAGGGAGGACATGCAGACTCTGCACAGAAGGCACCCCAGCCAAGAATCAAACTGGAGAACCTCTTGCTGTGAGATGACCATGCATCTGCTGCACCGCTGTCTATTCATCTTCCTTCCTTTTTTCCTTCTTCACAGTCTGCCAGTGAGAAGGTTCTTCACACCTTGATTTGCCTAGACAGCTCAGATGTTAATTGGATAAAACCAAAGTTTTTTCACAGTTTTGAGCAGCTTTTTGTTTCTTTTCATCACAGGACATGAGGATTTGGCTGTTTCTAAGCAAACCAACTCCTACTAGATTTTTTAAGGCCATTTCCTTTTGTTATTTTCATTACAAATGTCTCTCCTCATCTGTAAAGGCACATTCCTTACTTTGGTGTTATCCCCTTTTTGACAGCAGCTTCTGTTCTAAATTTGACTAAAAACTTTGCCAGCGCAAGTATTTCACTTAGGACTCCTATTCCTTTCTTTTTGCCTAGACTCTCATATCAGCCCCTGATAGAAAAAGCAGTCTCTATCCTGAAGTCCAAACTTCTTCTTGGCCTCATTTCATTCTCTCATCTTTCCCTCTTATGTTATTTGCTCCCAGTGCAGTAGTTCCTTTGTCAGTTTTCTCCAATAACTTCTAGTCCCCCTCTTGCTTAATTTCTTACACCCACTTACAGTTATCCCTACTGGCAAAATCTACTTTCTCTAGTCGTATGTTGGCTTAGTTCTAGGAATACTTTCTGGAACTTTATGAATATAATGTTCTGTATGGTGGTCATTATTCTCCTTAACAATCTGCTTCCAAAATCCTGCTTACTCCTTATTCCTTGAACTCCCGTCTCCATCTTCAACATCCCTTTCCACTTTTAATTATAACCTTCTGCTTGTGCTATGTATATGAGCCTTAACTGTGTAGCTCGAAAATTGCCCTTTAAATTAGGTAATCCTAAACAACCTTGTTCTATTGTGAGGCTCAACATATCCCATTTAACTTCTGCCCTCTTTCCCTCCCAGATAAATTCCTTCATCTCTTTATTAATTACGGTCAACAAATTTTTCTGTGGTTGATAAAAATATGCCTGACCTGTACATTAAACTAAAGGGACTACAAACATTTTCACAGCTTCTTTCTTATTATTCATATCCATAAACAAGAGCATCCAATTTCTCATTTTTGTATTATTTGTTGTTTAGTTGTCTTCCCACATATCTTTAGCTGCCATAACAGAAGCCTTTTTAATCCATACTCCTAAATACTTCATCTTATCATGTCCTCATAAATATGGGTACTGCCAAACTGTCATGAAGGGTTATATAATTTTCAGGTATGGCCTTTGTTTTATCTTATTAATTTTATATCCTGAAAAGACTTGTATCTATCTCAAAATTCCTTTCTACACCAAGATGTCCTTTTCTGGATTTATGAAGTGTGAAATAATATCATCTGCAAATAAATCCAACTTTTCTTGATTATCATACTAATTATATTCTTGAATTTGTGAGTCCTTTATTTTCTTTGCCAGTGGCTCTAAATGGGATGCAAATAATAAAGGTGAGCGATGACACTCCTGCCTGGATTTTTCAAGCACATCTTATTAGAGAGGAACCTCCCACTTTAGTTCTTGCCTCTGATCTTTCATATATCCTTCTAAATAACCATACTGTTGTATCAGTGAGTGGCAATGCTTCCTTTGTCCTACTCATGAAATCCCAGCTTACTCTGGTGATTGCTTTCTCTGTATCAAGACTTTCTCTGCATCAAGACCTACCAGCAACAGAGGTATTTGCTTGCAATCTGGCTCCCTGTAGTTAATCTTTGTTCTATTAATGTTGTCAAATGTGTCTCCCCTCCACAAAACCACACACTGATCCATATATATCAGTTTTGATAACACCTTTGCTATTCTTTTAGCTAGTATAAACATAAGCACTCTATAATCATAATTTAATTTGAAATGGCCTATACGAGGCTGAGTCTTGATGGGTCATTACCCTCTTTAGGTAATACAGCCACTACAGCTTTCTTTCTAGATGCTTGTTTTACCGGTCTTTTAAAATACTATTAAACATTTTCCATATCACTTTTGGCCCTCCTAACTTGCAGACTTCTACAGCAATGCCATCTGTTCCTGTAAAGTTTTCTGCAGATTGATTATACATCAGTGTTATTATTTCTTCTCCTCCTATCTGTACTATTAATCGTTGAGCCACATCTTCCTCTATTCTTGGCATAATTAGGTCTTCCATAAATATTTCTATTTCTGTTGTTTCTTGCTTTCCACATTCCTCTGCTTTATACAAATGTTTATAAAATTTCTGAAATGTCTCTAATACCTCCCTGGGATCTCTGATTAATTTTCTTGTCATTGGCTCTCTAAGTGTGATGAAAACCCTGTTTTCTTATGCCTAAGCCACTGTTCTAAAGGTTTTTCTGCTTTGGAGTTATCAGCAATACTGGCTTAACAGTCGTTCTAAACTTCTCTATATTGTCCAATTGCTCCCTTATTTTTACTTTTTCATTCTGCATTCATTTCAGTTTTTGTTCTGTGAGATTTCCCTTATTCTGAAATACTTTAACCTTTGTCAGCACCTGTAAATAATTCTTATCACTTTGTAAATACATTTCTTTCTCTTTTATTTCTTCCTGATTTTTAAGCTTCATTTTCATTTATTTCGCTCATTAGCTGTTCCCGCTGAAGAAATTTCCATCTTCTCAAATGCCTCTTGAATAATTTCCACTGTCCATTCCTTAAATTATTTCCTTTTTAACAGGCGGGTGGGAAAAGCACCAGTGTCTTATTTTTACTTCATTTGCATTTTAACTTAATTTTTATCATTGCATGATCTGAAATTGTTATTGGATGCATGTCAAAGCATTCAAATTAATGCACATGTTAATGTAAAGTATTTCTGTCCAGCCTAGCCCAGTTATTGTATCTTGGGGAATAATATGTAAATTATTTTCTCATTCCTGCTACTGAATTCACATCTTCCATATCAATATTTTTATAAATTTATTCGTAAATCTACCTTCTTTTGTAACATTTTCCCTTCCAGGTCCCCTTGATACAGCCTATTACATTATCAAGTTCCAGTTCCTACCTATAAGTAATACTGCCTGCTGAAATCTGATTATTTCTCCCATAATTTTCTTAAGCTCCATAATAGCAGTTTTTGGTAGAATATAAATACCTGCCAGCATAATCCTCCTTCCTTGCCAATAGCTCTTACTACCACATCTCTACCATTGTCTTTTTTCCCTTCTTCTTTCACTATCAGAGCCCATCTAGCAAAGTGTATTGTTACTCCCCTTTTCATTTGTCCTTCATATTCTGCTGAATATCCATCCTGAAATCCTGTACTTGTCAAAGTCAAATGGTCATGTATTTCCAAATGTGTCTCCTGCGGCATTGCTATTTGCATTCTGCATTTCTTAAAAGAATTCATTAGTTTTTCATTTTTGTCTCTAGCTGTAAGGCCATTTACATTCCAAGGTACTATGGATAGACTACACATTATGTTAAAAATCCATTGTTCTCACCTGTTATGCATGACAGTTTGTTTTTGAATTTGTGTTTCCAGTTTGTCTTGCATGCACATAGCATTTAGCAGTTCTTTCTCTTCGCCATTTAAACCTATGTTATATTTCCCAAACCCTTTTGCTTTAATGAAAGCCCTAAAACATAAAAAAAATAATTTTCAAAATATCCTCCTCCCCAATAGAACAAACACACAAAACTATGTACATTTTTAGCAAATAATGTTTAATTTTCCAGGTAGGGACAAATGCTCCAAATCGACAGCTTCACTCACAGGCATAACCTAATCCAGATCAAGATTACCCATGCTAAAGCACATGTTACATCCTGTGTTCCATCTAGCACTACTTGCTGTTTATTTTCTTATTACTGTTCCCCTTCCAGATGTGTAAAACAGCTTATATGCATTCTGAAAACATTAACTTTTAGCCCCAAGAAAAGTGCACTGGCTATCTTTAAAGAAAACGTATTATTGCACTGTTCTATTTACTGCATTAAATTACTAAGGCTGCTAGTAGGGCTACTATCTCTTATTCACTTCCCAAAATTTCAAACTTTTTTTTTTTTTTTATTGAATTGCTTATTGTACCTTTAAATTGTGGATTTCTGTCAGCAAGATTTGCCAAGATTAATTGCTTGCACCTGCAGACATCTTTTTTTTTTTTAACAAATAACATCTTTATTAACTTATCACTTATGACATAGGCAATCATACAGTTATATAAATGAAAACAAACCATATTGACATAATCTTGGGTATAAGCAGTACACATCACAAACCATATTGACATGGTTTTAGTTGCAAACGTTATATATCACTTATATTCTGCCCAATCAATATCAGTCAAACATTACACAGCTCATTTAAATCTTGCCTTCTTTTAAACCTCTTTCTTTCCCTGTTATGTATTGTTCCCACAGTTCCCATTTTTTTCTATGTAACTTACTCCTACCATTTTCTAAATATCCCAATTCCAGTTATTTTATCTTTACTATGTTCACTACGTCTAGTATAGTTGGTTTAGACTTTGGTTTACATTTTGTAGTTGCTGCTTTTTTGGTGGCCACCATACTTAGACTCAGCAAGGCGTTACTATGCGTAGGCAATTCTGTTTCTTTATCGTAGCTCAGAAAAAATAATTTCCCTAGATGCATCATACCCACTATCCCTGATAGAGTAGTCTGCAAGCAATCTTTAAAGTCTGCCAACTCAGTATGCCGCCAGAAAATATGTTCCCAATTGCCTCTTTCTTCTCCATCACACCTCCAACATTTGCTGTCTGAGTAAAAATTATCTGCAGTCTACTTGGGGTATAAAAATACCTATATAAACATTTCCAAACAAAAAATCCTAAATATAATAATTAAATAAAATATTTTATAAGCTCTATGAATTCATTCCTTTTTTAACATCAGCTTTTCTTCTAGATTCTATTAAAAAAATCTACCAATGCTGGTCTTTCGTTTATGACCCCCTGTTTCTTTCTCTTTGCATATACTCTGATATCATTCCTTGATAGGGAAGGCAATCTGTAACCTGCAATCCAAATAAGTTCTTGGCATATTCCCATTCTGTTACCTTTCCTCTCTGTTTATTTGCTCTGCATGCCTTGGTTTCTTTGCCAGTTTTCTCCAATAAATTCCAGACCCCTCTTGCCTACTGTCTGTATCACTAATTGCAGTCATCCCTATCAGCAGAATCTCCTTTCTCCATTCCTGTGTTGGCTTAGTTCTTAGAGCAGTTTCTGCTACTTTATGAATATAATATTCTGCATGAAGATAATATTCTGTATGATTATTGTTATTCTTAAAGATCTGCACCAAAATCCCAGTCTCTCCTTGTTTCTTGAGCTTCCTCTCTGTTTCATCATCATCCCTTTCCACTTTGAATTATAGGTTTCTGCATGTGCTATGTATAGGATCCTTAACTGTCATCATCTTCTTTCAGCTGTTCCAGTTAGGGGGTCGCCACAGCTGATCATCTGTTTCCATTTCTTACTGTCCTCTGCATCTTGCTGTGTCACACCAACCACCTGCAAGTCCTCTCTCACCACATCCATAAACATTATCTTAGGCCTTCCTCTTTTCCTGTTACCTGGTAGCTTTATCCTTAGCATTTTTTCCCAGTATACCCAGCATCCCTCCTCAGCACATGTCCAAACCAACTTAATCTTGCCTCTCTGGCTTTGTCTCCAAACCTTCCAACCTGGGCTGACCCTCTAATATACTTATTCCTAATCCTGTCCACCCTTGTCACACCCAGTGCAAACCTTAGCATCTTTAACTCTGCCACATCCAGCTCTAACTCCTGCCTTTTTGTCAGTGCCACTGTCTCCAACCCATATAACATAGCTGGTCTCACTACCCTCTTGTAGACCTTCCCTTTCACTCTTACTGGTACTCGTCTGTCGCAAATCAATCCTGACACTCTTTTTCCGCTCACTCCATCCTGCCTGTACCCTCTTCTTCACCTCTCTTCCACACTCACCATTACTCTGAACTATTGATCCCAAGTATTTACACTCATTCACATTCACCACCTCTACTCCCTGCGTCCTCATCATTCCTCTATCCTCCCTATCATTCACCAACGTATATTGTGTCTTAGTCCTGCTGACCTTCATTCCTCTTCTCTCCAGAGCATATCTCCATCTCTCCAGGGTCTCCTCCACCTGTTCCCTACTCTCAATACAGATCACAATGTCATCTGCAAGCATCATAGTCCACGGGGACTCCTGTCTGATCTTGTCTGTCAACCTGTCCATCACCATTGCAAATAGGAAAGAGCTCAGGTCTGATCCTTGATGTAATCCCACCTCCACCTTAAACACATCCGTCACTCCCACTGCAGACCTCACCGCTGTCACACTACCCTCGTACATATCCTGTACTACTCTTACATACTTCTCTGACACTCCTGACTTCCTCATACAATACCACAACTCCTCTCTAGGCACCCCGTCATATGCTTTCTCTAAGTCTACAAAAACACAATGCAACTCCTTCTAACCTTCTCTGTACTTCTCCTTCAACACACTCAGAGCAAACATCACATCTGTAGTGCTCTTTCCTGGCATGAAACCATGCTGCTGATCACTAATCATCACATCCTTTCTTAACCTAGCTTCCACTACTCTTTCCCATAACTTCATGCTGTGACTGATCAATTTAATCCCTCTGTAGTTACTACAGCTCTGCACATCACCCTTATTCTTAAAAATCGGTACCAAAACACTTTTCTTCCATTCCTCAGGCATCCTCTCACTTTCCATGATTTCATTAAACAATCTGGTTAGAAACTCCACTGCCATTTCACCTTTACACCTCCATGCTTCCACAGGTATGTCATTTGGACCAACAGCCTTTCCATTCTTCATCCTCTTCATAGCTATCCTTACTTCCTCCTTGCTAATCCATTGCACTTCATGATTCACTATCCCCACATCATCCAACCTTCTCTCCCTCTCATTCTATTCATTCATCAACCCCTCAAAGTACTTTTTCCATCTGCTTAACACACTCTCCTTGTGCTTATGTATAGGATCCATAACTGTGTAGATCTGAAATACCCCTTCAAATTGGATAATTCCCAATCCACCTTGTTCTCTTGGAAGGAACCAGCTTATCCCACTTTATTCTTGCTGTCTTCCCCTCCCAGATAAAATCCTTCAGCTTTTTATTAATTATTACCCACAATGTCTCCTCTGGTTGATAAAACTATGCCTGACCTATATATATGACTAAAGGGACTAAAAACATTTTAATTGCTGATAGCTTATTCAACATATCCATATAACAGAGCTTCCAATTTCTCAATTTTTGTATTATCTTTTGTTTAGTCTCTTCCCACATATCCTTAGCTGCCACACTGGTATCATTTTTAATCCATACTGCTAAGTACTTCATTTTATCATGACCTTATAAATATTCATATTGCTGAACCAATCCGTGAGTGGGTACATAATTTACTGCTATTGCCTTTGTTTTACCTTTATAAATTTTGTATCTTGAAAAGATTTGAAATGGTTTCAAAATGTTCCACAGCACTGAAATGTCCTTTTCTGGTTTTATCAGGTATAAAATGATATCTGCAAGTAGAGACTGTTTTTCTTGATTACCATACCAATTATATCCTTGAATTTCTGAGTCCCTTATTTTCTTTGCCAGTGGTTCTAAATATAAACTATTTCTACAAGTCTATAAACCCAATATTAACATAGGTAAAATACTTTATAAACACTCCATCTCCCTTATTTGGAATAATCTTTCACTCCATATTAGAAGTCATACCTCTTCCTAACTTCAAACATGACCTTATTTTGTACCTCCATAACAACCATATATGTACCTGTAACCATCCTACTTAACTCCTCCCTTTCCATATTCCCATTTCTTCACTAGACTTATCATTAAGACCTTTTTCCTCTTTCTTATCTTACTTTATCCAATCTGCTCTTCTTTCTAAACTCTCCCTCTTTTTATAATTTACTTTATCCTACTACTATTCTTTTTTTTTCTCCTCCCTCTAGATCACTTCATTCCTCCTGTACTCCTGTCTTCTTTTGCACTTTCCTTTTTCTGACCTTGTATATAGCTATGTACTATTCTTTGGATTATATTTATTTTTCTTATCCATTGTATCCATAAGTTTGTTTTGCTCTTTATATTGTTAACATGTCTCTATTTGTATGTATTTGTATGTTTTGTTCAGGGCTTTCCCCTCGGGTCTCCACTGAAAATGGGTAATTTACCCAGTTGGACTAACCCGGTTAACAAATGTGAAATCAATAAGTAAATAAATAATGCAAATAACAGAGGAGAGAAGGGCGTCCCTGTCTGGTTTCTCTGCTCAAGCAGAAGTTATCAGAGAGGAACCCACCCTTTTCAGTTTTTTTGCAATCCCTCATATATCCTCTTAGTCGGCCTAATAATTTTATCAGGGAATGCAAATGCTTCCATTGCCCTGCTCATAAAGTTCCAGCTTACTCTGTCAAATGCTTTCCCTACATCAGGACACACCAACAACAGTATTACTTCCACATTCTGCTTCCCTCTAGGTCATCAATGTTCGGTTAATGCTGTCAAATATTTGCTGTCCCTCCAGAACATCACATTGATCCATATGTATCACTTTTGCAATTCTTTAAGCCATTATATAGGCAAACACTTATCATGGTTTCGTATTGAAATGGGCCTGTATGAAGCTGAATCTGATGGGTCTTAACCCTGCTTAGGTATTAAAGCTACCACCATTTCCTCTTCTTAAAATATTCTTCAACAAAACCTTCAACATCTTTATCACTTTTTCCCTCCTAGCTTCCAAACTTTCACAGGAATGCCATCTATTCCTGGGGACTTTTATGTAGTTTGGTTATACATCACCATTTCATCTTATCTCCTTCTATCTTAACTGTTAGTAATTCAGCTTCATCTGCCTCTAACCTTGGTATATTTAATTCTTCTATAAACATTTCCATTTTATACTTTTTCTTGCTCTCCATATTCCTGTGCGTTATACAAACTTTCATAGGATTTCCGAAATATTTCTAATACCTCTGTAGGATCTCTTGTTACATTCCTTGTTGTAGGCTGCCTAAGCTTGGCAACAGCCCTTTCTGTCATTGTGCTAAAGGTTTTTGTGCTCCAGAGTTATCAAAAATTAGTTGCTTAACAGCAGTCTTTCTAAAGTCATGCATATTATCAAGGTAATCCCTTATTTTATATGTAACATTCTGCAGTTGCTCCTCTTCTTGTTCTGTGAGATTCCGTATTCTGCAATACGTTAACATTTGTGACTCCCTCTAAACGATTCTTGTTAGTTCTTAATCATATCCACCTTTTGTTTATTTCCACTCTATTTTTAAACATCATTTTAATTTCATCCAACTCCATAGCTATATTTTCGGAAGAAAATTCTATTTTATCTAATAGCTCCTGAATCATTTCCACTACCCATTCCTTAAATTCTTCTCTTTTTCAGCAGATAGGTGGGAAAGTGCCAGTGTCTCATTTTTATTTCATTATCCTGTGTTTTTATTTTAGTTATTATGCATGGTCTGAAGTAGTCATTGGGGACATATCAAGACGTTCAATTACTTGCAAATTTTCCTGTGAAATGTTAATTCTTTGTAGCCTAGCCCAGTTTCTGTATCTTGGGAAATAATACGCAAATTCATTCTGAACTCCTGTTACTGAATTCACATCTTCCATGCCAGATATTTACACCTGCATACATCTTGTCTCCATGTAAAAGTAGTCAACAATGAAAAAGAAAAAAAATGCTAACAGCTTGGACATGCATGGTGAAATCCTGATAAACTGCAGTCAAATCAGAATGTGCAGCATTCCCCTGGCTAAATGCATTCAGCTGTTTACTGTGACTGAGAACATTTGCTAATAGAAAAAAAAACAAGCTAATATATATATATATATATATATGTATATATATATATATATATATATATATATATATATATATATATATATATATATCTGCTGATGCAAGAAGATTAATAGTTTTCGTGGCTTTTGTCATTTTATTTTCTTAATTTTCAAGCCTGTTTGCTTACAAAAATGTTTGTAGCCAAGGACATTAATCTAGGCATCCACCTTTGTGAACGCAAGTGAAATTATCTTAGTTGTACATATAACACAATAAACTTTTTTAACCAACTCCCCACTGCAGCAACTTTGTTCACTGCATTAGAGAAACTTAAACTTACTTTTGTTCAACCTTTATTTTTTGTTATATGTAAAGTCTATATTTCTTGCAACTGAAAAAGTACTGGTTTACTTTAACATCTTTAACACGTATAGCAGTCACTGAAAGGACCCCCCCACACAAGCACATATTTAAAATACCCTGACTGCAACAAAAAGTGCTTTACAGTATAACGTGCAGTTTATATTATGAAATGTTTTATACAAATAGTAATAAGGACAAATATTGTTTTACTTCTTTTTTCCCTTTCAGTGTCCTTCTAAACATTAACGTCATAATGTAGGATATATGCTTTACAGTCCACCCACAAGTTTAACAAAGTCAGCAAAAGTTCATTCTTTTCTCTGCCACTTTTATTTACAAAGCCATGTTTCACAAATCTGATTGATCCTGTATATGTAAACATTTATTCACTAATTTCAGTGTTGATTGTCTTCTTCCTGATCATCTCCATCTCCTAACACAAGAGAGTGGTTCAAGTCCAAGGTACTCCTCATTTATCTAGTCAATTCCTGTGCTTTTTTCTGTCTCTCAAGCATTTCCATTTGTAACATTGGAAAAGATTTTATTGGCAAATTCTACCATGAGCTTTTGCTGATTCACTTTTGGTTGAATAAACTTTATATTTCCTTCTCAGCCTGTTCTTCATTCAAGTGTATTTGATCCTCCAGAAAAATGTGTTTGATTTCTGACATGAATTTGCTTCTCTTCTCCCTATTATACATGAATAATAATTTTCTACAAACACTCTGATGTCACCAGTTTTTAATACTTTTTCCTTCTGACACAGTTTTGTAAGGATCAAGTATTTCTGCTGGTATGGAGGTATGCATTCAGTCGAGGCACTCCTTAAAATGGAGAACCTCGACATTTGTGCAGTGACAGAGACCTGGTTCAAGGCTCAGGAGAGCATCCCTGCATTACCAGGCTATAATTCATACCACACCTTTCGACCACCTAACCTGGACTGAAACACTAAAGGTGGAGGCGTGTCCATATTCATTAAGGATATCCTCACCTCCAGGCTACTTGGTCAGCATAATGCATCCAACATTATCCAAGTGCAACTAACTGTGGGCAAGATCGCAATCCAAATTGTAACTTGCTTCAGATCCCCCACCATGCCCCAGGATTCCCACTCCTCATTTCTTGATACACTAGAAAATATTAGGGTACAACCCAACACCCTAATAATAGGCAATTTCAACTACCCCACAATTAACTGGGAAAACTATTCATGTACCAACTCTTTTGCTCAACGTTTTCTGGAATTCATAAATTCCAATGCCTTGGATCAACTTATCCACACCCCCACCAGGGGCAGCAATATCCTAGACCTGGTCATTACCAACATGGGTGACTGGTGTTCCACACTAGAGGTTAATTCCTCGTTGGTCTAATCAGCCTCCACCCCCCCCCCCTTGGGGAAACCACAATAAAAAAAATTCTCCAAAGCCAACTTCACGCTTCTTAAGACAAAAATGGCAAACTTCATGACACCAATGCAGATGGACAGTAGAGGTATGCCTGCTGAATCCTACACAAATGCACTTTATAAGCACTTACAAGAGTGCATGGATCGTGCTATCCCTAACGGAACCAAGATGCTATCCTCCAAAAAAGCCACTCTGGTGGTCCCCTACCATAAACAAACTCTACAACAGAAGAAAAAAACTGTTGCAAAAAAGAGTAAAATCCCATAACTGGAAGAACTCCCTGGTCAGCCTCAGTAAGAAGCTGAGATCCCTCATAAAATCCCCCAAAGCTAGTTATGAAAACAAAATCACCACTAATTCTAAAGACAACCACAAAGCATTCTATAGCTATGTCAGGAAGCTCAATGGCAACACTCAGATCTGCTCTGAGTTACAGCACAATGATACTAAATATACAGAACCAACTGATTTTGCCAACATCCTGGCAGATAGGTTCAGTGCTAACTTTACCCCCCCCCACCCCCTAAAAGACCCATCTCTATACCAGAAGAATGCAAAGTTCCTGTAATCATGACTGCACAGGTAAAAACCACACTCTCCAAAGCCAAGAGCACAGCATCTTTGGGACCTGACAACATCCCAGGCTGCGTTCTACATTAACTACAGAATGAACGGGCACCCCACCTAAGCACCATGTTCAGTCATAGCCTCACCTCAGGCTTTGTGCCCACTGAATGGCGCACAGCAACGGTTATCCCACTCCACAAAGGGGGAGTCACCACGGACCCCAGGAACTACCACCCATTAGCCTAAACAGCCTGGTCTGCAAGGCCATGGAACGTATCATCATGGAACTTATAAACAAAGACATCAGTAATCGCCAAACCCTGGACCCCACCCAGTTCTGGTTTGTAAAAGGAAGATCATGTCTCCTAAACCTGATTAACTTCTTTGAAGCAGACACCAAAGCCGTAGACGAGGATAAGGTGGTTCACACAGCCTATCTAGATCTCGCCATGGCTTTTGACACCATCCCCCACTCTGGAATTATAGATAAACTCACTAAACTAGGTATAAATCCCTATGTCACAAGATTGGTTACCAACTGACTCACTGACAGAACCCACACTGTGAAAGTAGCAGACTCCAAATCCAACTTCAGACCAGTGACAAGTGGAGTACCTCCGGGTTCAGTCCTGGGTTCTCTCCTGTTTGGTATCTACTTTTCTGAAGTACAGGCTAACACAGAAGGTATTTGGCTAATGAAGTTCGCAGATGACTGTAAACTAGGAGCTATAATTGAGACTCCTAACAATGTGGACATCCTGCAAAAGGTCCTCACTGAGACAGATCCCTGGTGTCAAAGCCATGACCTCAAGCTCAATGCCAAAAAGTGCATTGTCATCCCCTTTGGTAAAAACTCTGTACCCATGAGCTACCACATAGGTGGTAGTCTACTTAACACCGAAAGTGTGATAAAATACCTTGGAACACAGGTGGACAGTAGTCTCTCCTTTGATAATCACATCGCCACAGTAGTCAGGAAATCCTTCTACGTGGTACACCATCACAAAAGGTTTCTCATCTAAGAAAAAAGAGGTCATTGTTCCCCTCTACTGGTTACTCGTTAGATCCATTATAGAGTACAATGCCCTTTTTGGTATGTACCTCGCAAGACATCTACAACAATTGGAAAGGCCACAGAAATGCCTCACAAAGATGATTGCCAGCCTCAAACAGATTCCCTATGCTGACCGTCTCAAAAAACTCCATCTTTACTCTGTCGCATATCGCCTACTCAGAGGCGATCTCTGCCTAACATACAAGGCTATGTCAAACCCAGAGCTGTTGGACATGCTCCACTTAAAGAAATCCCAATCCCTCTGAGCTACACGCTCTAGGGACCTAAACCTGGTCACAACAATAAACAGAACATGCTGGAGGGATAGATTCCTGTCCCAGAGACTTCCCATAATCTGGAACAAACTACCTATCTATATCAAACAAAGTTCCTCATTAGCACTCTTCAAGAAAAATCTTGATTGGATTTGAAATAGGAAATTCACCCCTGGGATCACCTCTGTGGCTCTGCTCGACAGGGGCACAGGAAAATAATTTTCTTGGGTGGCGAAAGCCAGGGTACCTTTTTGGCTGGGCTTGTATAGGCCCTAGGGCCGATAGCCTAGTACCTACCTATGAACCTATGATTTCACCTTTAATAAAATAGGTCTCGAGTCTTATTCTCTTGGCCCAATTTGGAGTGTGCGCACACTTGATTTGCCCTTTCAATTAGCAAATCCTGCTGTTGAACACAAATCTAATTGATTATTTTTGCTTTCATAAGGAAAAGTGTCATACTCCACCAGCCTTTTCTTCATTTCATCCTCTGATTTTTGCAATTTTATCAATTCACACGAATAGCTAGTTAAAGCTTCTTTTATTTTTTTCCATCCTTTTGTTATTTGAGTCGATGTATTCCTTCAGTGTTTCATTTATTTTAATCATCTCTGAGTATATTTGATTTATTTTTCCTTTAAATTATTGATAGCTATCATTGTAACCAAAGCTGAAGCTGGATCTGCTTTTTGCTGAACATCTGCAGATTCCTTCCCAACCAGTATTTTCTCTGGTGGACTCTCTTTCAGGTTCTCCAAATCTCTTCTTTGCTGTCGTTCAGGCAGTGTATTTAATAGCTAGTAACTGAATTTTTCCCAAATAGGACTTTTAATGCCACTCCTTTTTCTCAAATTCTGTTTTCACACTGGTTGAGATGAAATTAAGCTGTTGATAAATGTGTTGCCATCTTGGAAATTCCAAATTGTTTCTTTTTTTTTTATCTTTCTCAAGTTTGCCATCCATTAATTTCGGAACTGGATGCATCTCATTTTCCTTGGCTGAATTTAAATAATCCTGTGCAATCTGAACTAAATATTTTCTGGGATGTCCTTTTTGTCTGGGTATTAGTTTATCTCATGTGATACAAAAGTATCCCTTAGAAGAACCAAAGGGTTAGAGAAGAAGAATAGCATTGGTTCATTCATTCATTAACCAGACGAAACTGTCAGGAATGACTGTCTGCGGTATTGAGCAGGTGGGAAGGTACTGTCTGATGAGCTGACTTTAAACTTGAGATGACAAAAATGAGACGTTAGCAACTTGCAGCCTTAATCTCCTGCACTAAACTGCAAGAATAATAAATACTCAGCCAAGAGATCCTAATCATTTAGAATTTGTTAGCTATAGCAGGACTTGTATCTTCTTGCTACATTTCTGCAGTTTTTTTTCTACCTAAGTAGTGTGGGTAGTGTAGTATTGTCCATATTCAGGCTTGTGTTTTGGGCCTAGTTGTTTGTTAGTAGAGGCTGTGTGTCTGAGCACATGTTCCACGCCATCGTAGTATAGCCAAAGCCAGTATAGCATTTCAGTGAGAGTAATTTGTTTATGGTCATTGACTGATTGGGATTGCCTGGACTACAGCTTGGAGTAAGCACCTCATTGTTTCAAGCTTTTTTTTAAAGTTGTTTCAGGTTTCAACTTTGTTACTTGAGAAGTTAACTTGTGAGTGTTTCTGCCATTTCACACTGAGCTAATCAGTGGAAGGGCTCTGAGCCAACTAATCTGTGATGTATAACATTAAGTATCCTGTTTTTTTGCTTATTTTTACAAGTTATTTATAGCACTTTTATTGTCTGCATATACTTTTCTAGCTAGTTTCACTGTGTCTGAGGTATTAACTAGAAATCTTCTACAATTGTTAAGCATCTGGTTGGATTTGTTTGTTCTGATTTTTGTTTCCCACCCTCCT
Organism: Protopterus annectens; assembly: GCF_019279795.1. Classification (NCBI taxonomy): domain Eukaryota; kingdom Metazoa; phylum Chordata; order Ceratodontiformes; family Protopteridae; genus Protopterus; species Protopterus annectens. The sequence continues at coordinate 1,773,987,439 of NC_056731.1, forward strand.
CCGCAATTGGTATCTGTTTTTATACTTGGTGGTTTTGCAGTTGCCCATCCCTACTGTAAATTTGATCTGGGACACTCCTCCCAGTCTAGTGTCATTACCTCATTCTCCCTAATCCAGGGAGAACATTTAAGAAGGCCAGCCCAGTTCGTTTCTGCTCCTCCTTTCTCCTTTCCACTTTACAAAAAAAAAATGTATTTTCTAAGCTTGTTTCCTACCTTTCTTGTAAGACATCTAGTCCAGATACAGATTTGCTGTATCCAGGACTGTTTGTAAGCTTCTGAGCCCCCAAGCCTTTCTGTGTTGGAGGGAAGCCTTCTAGCTTAATTTTGTTTCTTAGAACTAGCCAGTTTTCTAGTTTCAGCACTCTAATCTGTTTCTTTGAGATCAGCACTTGTTCAGAACTCCTTGTAAGCACTAAATAACCTACAAATTACTACAGCACTCCACTTTCCTCACTTATCTAGAGGAAAACAGTTTTTAGTACTTAATAAATAAGCACATATCCAGGCATGTCTAAGGGTCAGCTCCCAGTGTTTTCTCCTGTCTACCTGATGAATCTGGGCATCTTGGGGCAATGCAGCAATTGCCTCATGTACACAGACAGCCCTCTCCTCCTACCACCCAATACTACAACCTGTGAGAGATGCACTTATATAGCCAGACTGGAAGCAAAGCTCTCTTCACCCAAGACTGGACTAGACAGTCAAGAGGAGAAGGTAAACACTTGCACCACACCACACTCCTCACATAGTCCCTCAAAACCTACACCGCCAAAACACACACATAGACACACAAAACACACCCCTACATTCATGGAGGCTCTCAATAAAAATCTGCCCAAGCAACAGGGACCTCCAAAGCAGAAACACAAGCAACCTCCACCCCCCAACACAACCCAAATGACACGTAGCCCACAAACTCAGTGTGCTACTCAACCACAGCCCATAAGGTATAACAACGTACCCAACACTCTAGTCATAGGTGACTCTATAGTCAGGCACACTGATGTTCCACTTACCAGGCTAAACAAGGAGAAAGTTACTGTCAGCTGCCAGCATCCACCACATAACGCACGCACTCAGGTCACTCCACAACAAGTACAAATACGACTCTTTCATTGTCCATGTTGGTGTGAATGACCTGAGATGCACCTCCCTGGACTACATGAAAAGAGACATGGAGGAGCTCTCTGATCTTGTAGCCCAGGCAGATATGACCCTAGCCCTGAGTAGCATCCTGCCATCACCCAGAATGATGCCACAGTACAAGGACAAAATTATTGACTTCAACAATTGGCTAAGCTTCTGGTATCATTCTAAGGGGATGCAGTATCTGTCTGCTTGGGGTGACATGATTGACAAACCACGATGCTTTGCCAGAGATGGCCTGCACCTGCCACACTTGTGATTCCGGATACTGGCTAAGGCTCTTGCCACTCTTATAGTGCCTTTTTTAGGCAAGGTTCAAATGACAAATTCACCACTGTAACCGGTACAAGCAAGCAAAATCTGAGGGTAATGCTACTTGATGCTAGAAGTCTAAACCTCAAAATGCACTCACTCAAGGCACTCCTTAAAATGGAGAACATCAACATCTGTGCAGTGACATTGGTTCAAGGTTCTAGAGAGCACCCCTGCATTACCAGGCTATAGATCATACCACACCTTTCGGCCACCTAACCTGGACTGAAACACTAAAGGCAGAGGGGTGTCCATATTCATTAAGGATATCCACACCTTCAGGCTAGTTGCTCAACATAATGCATCCGAGATTATCCAAGTGCAACTAACTCTAGGCAAGACCGCAATCCAAATTGCAGCTTGCTACAGATACCCCACAGTGCACCAGGATTCGCACTCCTCATTTCTTGATACACTGGAAAATATTAGGTTACAACCTAACACCCTAATAATGGGTGATTTCAACTACCCCACCATTAACTGGGAAAACTACTCGTGTACCAACTCTTGTGCTCAACGTTTTCTGGAATTCATAAATTCCAAAGCTTTGGATCAACTTATCCACAACCCCACCAGTGGCAGCAGTATCCTAGACCTGGTCATTACCAACATGGGCAAGTGGTGTTCCACACCAGAGGTCAATTCCTCATTGGTCAGATCTGACCACAAGCTAATCACCCTAGACATCCACATCCAACCCCTATTAGGGAAACCACTGTAACAAACTTTTCCAAAGTCAACTTCACGCTTCTTAAGACAAAAGTGGCAAACTTCACAACACCCATGCTGACAGACAATAGTGGTACAACTGCTGAATCCTATACAAATGCACTTTATAAGCACTTACACAAGTGCATGGATCATGCAATCCCTAACAGAACCAAGATGCTATCCTCCAAAAAAAGGAAGCCAATCTGGTGGTCCCCTGCCATTAACAAACTCTACAACAGAAGAAAGAAACTATTGCAAAAAAGAGTAAAATCCCATGATTGGAGGAACTCCATGGTCAGCCTCAGTAAGAAGCTGAGATCCCTCATAAAATCCTCCAAAGCTAGTTACGAAAACAAAATTGCCACTCATTCTAAAGACAACCACAAAGCATTCTATAGCTGTGTCAAGAATCTCAATGGCAACACTCAGATCTGCTCTGAGTTACAGCACAATGGCACTAAATATACGGAACCAACTGATATTGCCATCATCCTGGCAGATAGGTTCAGTGCTAACTTTACCCCTCTCTCACCCCCTAAAGAGCCCATCTCTATACCAGAAGGATGTAAAGTTCACGTAATCACGGCTGCACAGGTAACAAGCACACTCTCCAAAGCCAAGAACACAGCATCCATGGGACCTGACATCATCCCAGGCTGCTTTCTACATGAACTTCAGAACGAACTGGCACCCCACCTAAGTACCATGTTCAATCATAGCCTCACCTCAGGCTTTGTGCCCACTGAATGGTGCACAGCAACGGTTATCCCACTCCACAAAGGGGGGAGCCACCACGGACCCCGGGAACTACCGCCCCATTAGCCTGATGAGCCTGGTCTGCAAGGCTATGGAACGTATCATCATGGAACTTATAAACAATGACATTGGTAATCTTCAAACTCTGGACCCAACCCAATTTGGGTTTGTTAAAGGCTGATCATGTCTCCTAAACCTGATAGACTTCTTTGAAGCGGTCACCAAAGCCGTAGATGAGGGTAAGGTGGTTCACACAGCCTATCTAGATCTCGCCAAGGCTTTCGACACCATCCCCCACTCTGGAATTATAGATAAATTCACTAAACTAGGTATAAATACCTATGTCACAAAATGGGTTGCCAACTAGCTCACTGACAGAACCCACACTGTGAAAGTAGCAGACTCTAAATCCAATTTCAGACCAGTGACAATTGGAGTACCACAGGGTTCAGTCCTAGGTCCTGTCCTGTTTGGTATCTACGTCTCTGAAGTACAGGCTAACACAGAAGGTCTTTGGCTGACAATGTTTGCAGATGATTGCAAACTAGGAGCCATAATCAAAACTCCTAACGATGTGGACATCCTACAAAAGGGCCTAACTGAGACAGATGCCTGGTGTCAAAGCCAAGGCCTCAGGCTCAATGCCAAAAAGTGCATTGTCATCCCTTTTGGTAAAAAGTCTGTACCCATGAAGTACCACAAAGGGGGTAGTCTACTTAACACCGAAAGAGTGATAAGAGACTATGGGACATAGGTGGACAGTAGTTTCTCCTTTGATAATCACATTGCCACAGTTGTCAGGACATCCTTCTACATGGCACACCTCATCATAAAAGATTTCTCATCCAGGAAAAGAGGTCATTGTGCCACTCTACTCATCACTCATTAGACACATTATAGAGTACAACGGCCCTTTTGGCATGTACCTCACAAGATATCTACAACAACTGGAAAGGCCGCAGAAATACCTCACAAAGAGGATTACCGGCCTCAAACAGATGCCCTACGCAGACCATCTCAAAAAACTCCAGCTTTACTCTGTCGCATATCGCCTACTCACAGGCGATCTCTGCCTAACATACAAAGCTATGTCAATCCCAGAGCTGTTGGACATGCTCCACTTAAAGAAATCCCAGTCCTTCTGAGCTACACGCTCTAGGGACCTAAATCTTGTCACCGCAATAAACAGAACATGCTGGAGAGATAGATTCCTGTCCCCAGAGGTTTCCCATACTCTGGAACAAACTACCTATCTATATCAAACAAAGCTCCTCATTAGCAGTATTCAAGAAAAATCTTGATGATTGGATGGGAGACAAGAAATTCACCCCACGGATCACTTCTGTGGCTCTGCTTGACAGGGGCAGGAGAAAATAATTTTCTTGGGTGGCGAAAGCCAAGGTACCATTTGGCTAGGCTTATATATGCCCTATGGCCAGTAGCCTAGTACCTACCTATGAACAATTCACAGCACTGGTACCAGTTTATGTGCAACAGTATGGGATTTAAATCTGTACTAATGGTACCAAATAATACACACTGGTGGAGTGGCGTTAAGACTGTATGGTAAATGGGACTGCTGTCTCAAGGTAATAGTCATCACCTGTCATACCAAAAAAGCTTTGCAATGCACCGACTCAGCTTAATGTTATAATGACTGACTGCTCAGGAATTCACTTACCTCAACCCAATTCCAGTGCCTTCCATTTGCAATTTTGCAAACAGTAACTGACTAAGATAATTTTGTGCACAAAGGTTCACACATTATTTTTCAGGAAGGATCATTGATATCTCTCCACTACCAGCATCCCCTATTTACAAGACACTCCTGGTCACTTGCAGCTTACATCTTCATTTTGATTGTGTCTCATTTTAGAATCCCAAATAACTCACTTAAAGAAAAGCTTTAGAATGTAACACTTAAACAGAAAGCATTTCATACTGCCTGGAGGTTGCTAGATATTGTACCTATGGTGCTAACTCATCTTTATTTTATTTTATTTTGTTTTGCTTGTATGAAATGAAATTGTAAACACTGATGACATTTTTAATGGCTGCTTTTAACTTAATGCAGATTCAGAATCAAGAAAAATTGCTTGAGCATTTGCACCAGCAGTACTTGGGTGCAGTAAATGAGATTGAAGAAAAGGAGCACACTTTTCATTCACTAAAACAGCAACTTGAAAAGGCACAAACTGCAGAGAGGGAAGCAATTCTGGAGGTATGAGTCATTGTATTTTTCGTTTTTGTTGATAATGATGGTGGGTGTAAGAGGTAAATAGAATTATACTGAAAATGAAGTGCAGGTAACTTAAAAATATTTTCGGTTTGTATCGCTCTGAAACTTTTGTACTTGGAAGCTTTTTTATTATTTTTAATATAATAACAATAATAAAATATAATGGCACACATTCTGTGTTTTATATCATCAAGGAGCTTGCACCATGGAATGTTATTGTGTTTGTTTAAATTGCATTTCTTCATATCCTTGTAATTATGATATAAACAGAAAACTTCAAGGTTGACACGGTATATTTTCCACTCTTAAAGCAAGCAGTGATAAATGTTAATTTCTTTTAGAACTTAACTGCAGATGTTCTTCATATCGATCACTTCTGCAGTAGTCTTAGCTATATGGGTTATATGCTGCTAAGGATTTAATAGCCAGACAGCTTCCAAAGCTTCAGGGCACCCTCCATGCACTCAAACTATCAAGCAGCTTGAGGTGAGCTGACTAAAAGAGAAGTTTTGGCATGAAGTCCTTCAGAGCTTTACTGCCAATTTTGAGTATCGACAGTTGGCTTGTGCTTTCCTTACCTGGGCAGGTAAGTTCCCTGTGAGAGAAAACTTCCATTTTCTTATTTTTTTACTGATGTTTTATTACTTTCCTCTTCAGGAAAGTTATTTTAAAGGTAGGAGTGTTGTGTTTTAATGGGCTGTCTTGAGACAGTAACATACTTTTAAATGGAGCACTTTTTTCTGTGGAGAAATTGTGTTCAGTATTGTGGGGCTGCCATAGTGTTTGACAGTACTTTTTACTGTGTTTTTTTTTTTGTGAAAAAAGTAACTTTTGTGAACTGGTAGTTTTACTGGCATTGTTGCTTGTTTTCCCCCAGGATAGAGGCACTATCTTCGAATTGGCTGTGGAACAGATGCTCACTCCCATTGTCTGTCCTTCTTCCAGCCACAGAAAGAAACGGTTAAGCAAACAGCCTTTGCCACCACAGCTAGACAAGACTACTGGTCCCACAGTCAGTCCTTCTAGTCAGAAATAGAAAAAATAAGTAAACAGCCTTTTCTAACACAGCAGGCTAGCAATTTGCCTCATCTGCAGGTGGGTGACTCTGCTGTGGCCATTTATTGCACCTTAGACTACTCATCATTTACCCCAATCCCTCTGGTGTAGCACCTACAGCTGCTATGGACTGGAGGTTTGCCATGTCCTCTGTGGCTGTTTGAGTTCCCTCATTGGGCAAGGGAGGGTCATTCTTGTTGGTCCTGGGAGAGGGAATGTGGAAGGTTTCCCTGTTGTGTCAGAATGCTGTGCTCATTCTTGGAGAAGCACCAGCTGCCTTTAGTAAAACTAATAATGCCCCCTGACTAAATAAAGCTACAAAACAAGTCATGACTGACAGGAACAAAACATGAAAAGCTTGGCATAAATCTAAAAATACATCTGATCTTAGTCAGTATAGACAGCTCCGGAACCTAGCAAAGAAACTCATCTTTAAAGACAAGCACGAGAAAAACAAATCCAAAAGCTTTCTGGTCTTTTATCAACAACCTTCTCAACCCTGGCACTAAACCCAACCCTTACCCATACCCAGATAAACCACCTGAACAAATTGCAGGTCTCTATAATTCTCACTTTGACAGTATCACAAATGTCACGTCTACCTTCTCCAATCCTGTCCCCAATGCCAACACTACCTCTTCACCATCACTCTCCATCTACTGACACTCATTCTCCAAATGGCATGCATCTGTCTCCTCCACCACATTTTGCCCTCTCTCCTATCCCTACCTACTAGATCAAAAAACTGCTTCTAAAACTTAAGTCATGCTCTAATGCTGCTAACAATATCCCTGTCAAATTTCTCAAAATAGCAGCCGACTCAGTAGCCTACTCCATCAGCACCTTGATTAATAGATCCATTCAGAAATCTTATGTCCCTGTTCTCTGGAAAAAAAACTATTATATAACCTCTTCATAAAGGCGGTCCTTCAGCTGACATTTCCAACTTCTGAACCATAGCTCTTCTCTCCCCTATCTCAAAAATTCTAGAAAAATGTGATCAAAAGCAACTTCTACACTACCTTCTAACATAGAATCTTCTCTCCTACTCAGCACAGTTTCTGCCCAAGACATAGCACATCGACTGCATTAATCTCATTCTTAGACACTGTCAACCAAGCTCGAGACTCTGTTAACTTTGTCTCAGCCCTATTACTGGACTTATCTAAAGCTTTTGATTCTGTCTCTCACTCTATCCTTCTCTGTCAACGCTCTAGTTTTGGCTTATCCCCTTAGCTTTTGAATCAGTTGAGAGACTGTCTCTCAAACAGACAGCATGCTGTCAGATGGCAACACTCTATTTCCCTTTACATCCATAACCCTACAGGTATTCCCCAAGGTTCAGTTTTAGGCTCACTTCTGTTTAACATTTTCATTAGTAATCTCCACCAGGCTATTCAGCAAGCCTCTCTACTCCAGTATGCAGACGATTCCACAATAGTCTGCTCTTCCCAGAACTCAAACACCCTAAAGCAAATAACTCAAGCTGCTTTTTCCATAGTTGAATCCTGGCTTCATAATAATCACCTGTCTCTTAATCCCAAGATTTTGTCTGGTTAATGAATGAATGAACCAATGATCTTCACTCCCAAAGGAAATTCAACCATTGACTTAGCTGACTTTCAAATTCTGTCACTTAACTCTACTAAAATTGAGTTAGTTACCCACATTAAACTTTTAGGGGTAATTGGATGAAAATCTCAAATTTGATCATCATATTCAAAATATCTTAAGCAAAACTCATGAGAAACTGGGGCTACTCTATAGACATAATAGATTCCTCTCCTTCCCTTCTAAACAAGCCCTGGCTCTATCATACCTTCTACCTTCACTTATTTATGGTGCTCCCCTATTAACTAATCTGCAGTCCTCCTTAATAGCAAAATTAGAAACATGCTATAATAAGATTGCTAAATTTGCTACTAATAATCGCCACTCCACTCACCATTGCCTTTCTCTCAAGCAACTACAGTGGCTCAAACTCCCTCACTGCCTTCTCCTCCAGCTCTCAGTCTCTCATAAACTTATAAAGCTCAGGCCTGAAGCACTCAGCTCCCTGTTTACCCCATCTCATTCCCTGTGCTCTGAAAACCAGTATCTTCTCCAAGTACACAAACCCAAACTACCTGCAGGTCAATTCTAGTACTCCTGGCAATCTCCAAAATTTGGAATAACCTTCCTGCATCTTTACGCCTTCAACCAAGACTTTGTAGTTTCAAACATGCACTGCATAGTCACTTCTCTTCCATCTGGATCTGTAATTGCTCATTTCCCTTATCAGCCATTACCAAAACTCAGTCCTCAAGTTTTTCTGTGCATACTCATTAGATTTTTTAATTTAATCTTAATACATATTATGAAAGTAATTTTGTTTTGCAAGTGACTTTGTTTCTTCTGTAATTTTAATCTCTTTAGTCTATAATACACCTTTGTAAAAACGTTTTATCTTTTGCTCAAAGTTGCTTAGATTGCTAGCTTTTCTCTTTTTGTATTCTATATAAATTCTCTGGAGCTTTTCTCCCCGGGCCTCCACTGAAAATGGGCTGGCCTGGCCCAGTGGACTTTCCCGGTAAACAAATGTCAATAAATGAATAGTAACACTGTTGGTCTCATTTTTCCTGTCAAAAAGAAGCAGAAAACCAAGCATGTATCTACTCCTCCTCAAATTTCTGTGGATAGGAGTAGTTGACTAGAACTGGCTCGGAGTTTGATTCAGGACATTGATCCTCCTTGTAGAGTAGTTTCCCTTAAAAAAAAAGTGAGGGGTGCCTCCTTTCCTGTTGAGATACAAGATTCTAAACATGAGCAGGAATATAGAGGAACAGGTTCAGCGTTTTGTCCTCAGATTTCTTTTTCAGACCCTGAGGAGGGCTCACATTCTGATATTCCCTTTGGGGGTTTCTCTTTCTCTGAGACTATTAATAGAATGTCCCAGTGTTTTCAGTGGGAGAACAGTGAGGTTTATCATTCCCTTTAAAAATAGTAGTAGTTACAGAGGGATTTTCTAGAGAAGATGTGTGTTGCCTACGGTTTTCCTGATAGTCAGCTGTCCCTAAAAGACAGATCGAATGTATAAAGTTCGTCAGTTCCAAACCTGACTTCGCAGCTATAGCTTTAGCTGACTGCTCTGCTAAGTATGTAGTTAATTCCAGTCATACTCTTCCAATAAGGATGTGTAAATTATTGATATGTACGAGAAAAAAAATTGTATATTTCTGCAGCTTTGAATTTCAGAATTTTAAATTGTCAGACTCGTATGTTGAAATTATTCTGAAATACTGTGACAGTATGTGATCTTCTTGTTAAGAAAAACTTTCTTTAAATAACTTAGTTTGTTCTGCAGTACAAGTCACTACTCATTGTTTGCAGTGTGTTTACGCTTCTTCCAGGGCTAGGGCCTGGTATGGTTTTAAAGAGGTTTGCTTGGATGCATTCTCAGAACCTTCCAGACGATGTTAAAAATGAAGTTTTGAATTCTCCCTTCGGTAGAGATTCATTGTTTGGCCTCTCTGCTGCAGAGGTGGTCACAAAGTGTGATGAAACTGGCTAGCTGATCCAGGAGATTTTTCAGCCCTCCTTTTCAAATTGTCCAAGGGATTTTCTTTCTCCTTATCCAGTTTTTGCAAAAAAAAAAAAAAACAGAATAAACAGTCAACAGAATTCAAGTAAACAGGCATTTAAGAAGTGGCAATGAGGTCCAAAAGAAGTCTCAAGCGACTCCAAAACACTCCAACAAGTCTGAATGACTATGCAAGAGACTTTGTGACCCCTTCCAACTATGGCTGTCTTTTTGTTGTCTCCAGGAAGTATGAATCTCCATTTTCCTCATTGGCAACAGATTGCTTCAGACAAATGAGTTCTGAAAATCATTCATCAGGGTTACAGATGGCAGTGGGAGGAAACTCCTTTCTAGGGAGTCTGTCCTTATCCTGCAGATCACACTGTTTTGCTTGTACCAGTTCTTCATCACATACTGTCCTTCCCATGTGGAGTAAAGGGTTTGTTTTCAAGGATGTTGCCAGCCCCCCCCCCCCCCCCAAAAAAAAAAAAAAAGAAAATGAATGAAAACCAACTCTGGCTCTTTCTTTCCTAAACCTATTTGTGATAGTGCCCATTTTCAAAATGTCACTTCACAACCTGTTGCCTCTTCTTCTTCTGTCAGGTTTCCTGGTAACGCTAGACTTAAAAGATGCTTATCACTTTCCTACTTATCAAGACTTCATGTGTTTCTTAAGGTTTTGTGTGTCTGTATCGCATTATCAGTTTTCTGTCTTACCCTTGGGACTATCCACTGCACCAAGAATGTTCACAAAGTGTCTAACTCCAGTTATAGCTCATTATAGCTCATTGCAGGCGACAGGGTATCCACATTGTTTTCCGTATTTAGACAACATGCTTTAGGTGACTTACTTATGTTTGCAGAGCCTTTTTCAAAGTGTCAGGGAACACTTTGTTGGGTGAGAGATCTCTTTCACAAACTGGCATTCCAAGAAAACATTCAAAAATTTTTCTTGAGTCCCTCACACTGGATTGTGTTCCTGGGATGTCAACCAAACACTTCAGTTTACAGAGCTTTTCTTCCATAGGAAAAAAAAAAAAAACAGATTTTTACATCTATTTCTAAGGTTTTCCTCTCGGACTTCTGTCACTGTGAGGGAATAGGTCAGGATTTTGAGCTCCACATGAGAAAGATACATTGATATCTGAAATCTCTTTGGTCCCAGTATCAAAACCCTTTATCTTTTCAGATCTCAGTACTAGAGTTTATCAGAAGAGAAAACACTTTGTGAATACAGCAGGTATCCTTAAATCAAGGTCTCACCTTCTTCCTCCTTGCTCCAAAGCAATCACTCACCACAAATGCTTCAGACTTTGCCTGGTGGGGCAATTTCAGTAGAGATAAAAGTGCAGGTGGTGGTTGACACCAAGGACATATGCAAGCACATAAGTATCAAGGAGCTGCATGCCCTGATCAAGACACTCAATTCTCTGGGCCATCTTTGGTCCCTGGGGCTTTTTCAAGTAGTTACAGACATTATCACAGTGATGTGGCACATCAACAGGCAAGGAGGGACGAGGCTGTATCCCCTTTGCAGACTAGCCATGTTGGCTTAGGATATAGCTTTACATCACAGTCTCACTTTACAGAAATCCTGTATTCCGTCAGAGCAAAACTGTGTGACAAAGAAACTGAACCGGACCAGGGCCGATCCAAACAAATGGAAACTAGATCGAGGGGTCTTCCAAAATTTGCTTCACAAATGGGGATTTCCAAAAGTAGACCTGTTTGCCTCCTCTCTGAACAATCAACTGGCAAAATTCTGTTCCAGGGCTCCATACAAGAAGACCTGGAAGGAAGACAGATACATTTTCTTTTCTTTGAACAGGAATATTCCTGTATACCTTTCCACTAAAACCCATGGTACTTCTGAAGATTCAGAAGGCACCCCCCAAAATCATTGTGGTGACTCCCTTCTGGCCCAGGCAACCATGGTGCTCCCTTCTTTTGGAAATGGCCAGGGGCAATTACCACAAGGTTCCTTACAGAATGGATCTTCTCACACAAGAACGGGGGTGTTTAATACACTCCAACATCAATTATCTTCAGTTGACTCCCTAGATGATAGGGTATTAATTCCTTTTAGGCACCTGTTTTCTGAGGACATGCAGCAGGTATTAATGGAGGCAAGAAAGCCCGCTACTAGAAAATCATATATTAGCAAATGGAAAAAGTTTTCTGTTTGGTGCCAGCAACATAACCTGCACCCATTCCGGGGGTAGTTGTTCTCTGGTTTTACAATACTTGTGTGAGTTAATAGTCTATGGCCTTTCTTTTTTCTATCTAGGTTCATTAATTAACCATTACAGCATGTCTTCTCATGGATCCTCCTCTTTCAAGGCATTCACATGTCAAAATGTTCTTGAAAGGGGATTTGAAAAAGAGGCCTTCAAGTAAATTGGTAGCCTCTCCTTGGGATCTTTAATTTTGTGTGAGAGAAACTAACACTTAACTCCATTTGAACTAACTAATCTGTCTGACTTGAGGTTCTTAATATGAAAAACACTTTTATTGATCGTTCTGACCTCTGCAAGAAAGGTATCTGACTTGCAAGTTCTTATGGCGAGTCAGCCCTACCTTATTTTCCACAAGGACAGGGTTTCTTTGAGAATTAATCTGTCTTTTATGCCTAAAGTGGTATCCCAGTTTACTTTAACTAAAAATATCCATCTCCCCGTTTTCTTTCCTGAACCTAAAAATAAGGGAGAAAGGATGGATGTCCACAGGCAACTCAGGTACTGTCTTGACAGATTATTGGATCAGTTGTGCATTTTTTATGTAGGTAAGAAGAAGAGACAACCAGTGTCAAAACATACTATTTCCAAATGGTTTTCAAATATACCAACTCCGAGATTGCACTACAGTGTGGAAAAGGGCAAACTCCGGATGATGGCCAACTACTTTTTCTCCCTGGAAAAAACTTTGCTGAAATGATTGTTCGATGGAATAAGTTTTGCTGGATGTTCTAGGACATTGGCTTCTTCTATATGGCTTTTTGGAAGGGTTGGATTCTAGACGTTGCTACTTGATCCTCTGTACATACCTTTGCAAAGCACTGTAAGCTGGATTCCTTTTTTTGGTCTAGAGCTTGCCTTTCTAGGACCATTTCCATGGGCTCCTAGACCCTTCTCCTTACACCTCCCAAGTATAGCTAGCTAGGGTAATCTACCCATGTGGCTAAGGCTACTGCAACAGTGATCAATATGAAAAACAAAGTACAGTTGTCTGAGCTGAACTTAATATAACTGTCGATGTTCAAATGATCACTGCTGCAGTAACCACTCCCTCCACTCCCTTGTTTTTGGTGTGTTTTTTTATGCCAGGGTGTGGATATTTATTTATTTTTTATTCTCAGTTTTGTCCTTTCAAGGCTGAGCCACCCTCTCTTTCGTGGCAGGAAAGCTCTGAAAGGCTTTGCACCCAAACTCATGTTTTAGTCAGCTAAGCTTGAGCTGCTTGACAGTCTAGGTATGTGGAAGTTGCCCTAGGTTTGGAAGCTGGCCAGCTGTTATAGTCTTGGCAGGGTATAACCCATATAGCTAAGGATACTGCTGCAGTGATCATTCAAACTTCTACTGTTATGGTGAGTTCAACGTACACAGCTGTACTTTTCTTTTCAGAATATCAGTATACGTGACTAAATAATGATGAGAGTGTTCAATCTCGCTGTTTGTTCTTACACCTGGGTTTGGAGCCGATCCTCGGCTCCGTGTCGGCCGCTTGGCAAAGCTCTGCATCGAGAAGAAGCTCGAGACCAACCTATCTCCCACAATTCCCCTCTGCCTTTACCTCAGATCTAGTTTGCCGCTGCAACGTTCGCATCATTTTTGATGAGCTCGGACCACCTGACAGATAAGATTACGTTTATCAAACATTTTTAGATAATTTTTCTTCTAGTTTACCTTTAAGTTTTGTGTGTGCGTGTGTGTAGTGAGTCGAGGGCTTTCTTCGAGTACGTATATATTTTTTTTTATATATATATATATATATATATATATATATATATATATATATATATATATAATAAGTTAGTTCCCTCGGGGCCTACCCCACCCTCTAAACTTATAAAACTTATAAGACTTATATAAGTTATAAAACTACTACTGGATTTGACAAACTACCGAATTTGACTGAATTTACTGGCTTTGACATTATTATTGGCTGTTACTGTTCAAGACTGTGTACTGTATAGTCTTACTGGATTTGACTTTATTGTTATCATGTCTGAGAAAGCTAAGTCAGGCTTCAAACGGTGCCAATGTGGACAGAAAATGTCTGTCACAGACAACCATAGTTCCTGCGTCTACTGTCTTGGCCCTCTCCATCTGCAAGAAGACTGCTCCATTTGTCATTCTTTCAGTGGAAGGGTCATGACAGATAGGCGCAGGAAACTCATGGATAGAGGCCTTTTGAATCCTGCATTCCAAGAGGCTCTGGATGCATCGGACCAGACATCTAAATCCTCGATGGAATCGAAGACGTCGGAGCCCATGTCATCGGCTCCGAGCTCTTCATTTAAAGTTCGCTCACCGGTTCCACAGACCTCGGGGCCGAGTGTTGAACTTTTGTCTGTTACCGAGCCTCGAGTCTTGGAACCGGTGATGGAGCTTCCACCTCCTGTGCTCTTGAGGTCTGCTTCGTCTTCGATTCCTTCGACACGTTCTTCTAGGCCCCTCTCCGACACCGATGTAGACTGTGTGGTGCAGAAATTAATGGAGAATACGGCCTTGTCCAAACTCCTCTCAGTCTCTTCCCAGTTGGTGTCGAGACTCGAAGGCCTTCCCTTATCTCCATCTGTTCCTCCTCCGAGACCTGTTCAGTCTTCGGAGCCGGGAGAGGCTGATCTGATTATCGTGGAGAGGCTGATCTGATTATCGTGGAGCCCTCGGTGCCAGAACCGTCCTTCTCTCGGTCGGCACCGTTCACCTCGACTCCGACGGACCCATTACCGGAATCGCGGAGCCGAAGATCCATCCTTGGTTCGGGGACCGAGAGTCGGACCGATGTTTCGGTTCAGACTCTCCCTCTCGGTGCCTCGGATCGACTCGGCTCCGTCCTCGGGGTCGATGCCCTCGGTCCCCGTCTCGGGGATCCCTCCACTTTCTTCGGATCTGAGGGATTCCTCGACTCGGGACCCAGGGCCTTCGACCTCATGAGGAAGGTGTTGTCGACTCAGACAACCACTTCAGCAGAAACAGCTTCTCCTTCCCATAAGGGTCTGTTATCCTCCTCTGCACCCACGGCTACGTCAAAGCATCGAGCACCGGTGTCTCAGCCGCCCCCAGAGGGAGCCCCCTCTTTCTCGGAGGCTTCATCAGATGCCCCCCCGAGGAAGTTCTGAGGAAAAGGTTGTGTAAGAGGAGACACTTGGATTCTCCACAAGAATCCTTGACATCGGACACTGACTTAGATGAGTCAGAAGGGTCCCCGAAATCACCCTCAGAGGATGTCTCCTTTTCTGACATCCTGGAGATCCTAAAACAGAGAGGTGATTGGCAAGCCCTACCCCCTTCTGAGGATGAGTCAGTCTTGCTGAAGGCATTCGGTGCTCGCCCTTCCTCCTCCTGGGTCACTCCGCCCTTCGATGAGTTGATGGAACTGATTGCTCGGAGGGCGTGGGAGACACCTGACACAGTGGAGCCAGTCCCTAGAAAGCCTAATAAATATATTACTGCCCCTCAAGACAAGGCTTATCTCACAAAAGGAGTTCCAGTGGACGCTATGGTGGTGGCAGCGGCCACTAAAAAGGAGATGTCTGAATCTTCCTCATCTGTCCATCCGCCTAACAGAGATTCTAGGACTATGGACAGGTATGGGAAGCGCATTTTTAGTTCAGCGGCTTTTTCCATGCGATCCCTGAACTATTTGACCCATTTCACACGGTTACAGAGGGATCTAATCAAAGAGTTGGGAGATACCCTCCAGGGTACTACAGATGCTGCTGTCTCAGAGAAAGTTACAGCATAAGGCAGCTGTTTAATCTTAGCCTTACCACAGGATACGTGCCCAAGGAGTGGCGTACGGCAACTGTGGTCCCACTCCACAAAGGCGGTGCCTCTACGGACTCTGGTAATTACCGCCCCATAAGCTTAACAAGCCTGGTCTGCAAAGCTATGGAGAGGATCATAATGGAACTCATAAACAAAGACATAGGGGACTTGCAGACATTGGACCCAACCCAGTTTGGCTTTGTCAAGGGCAGATCATGCCTTTTGAACTTGGTCGACTTCTTCGAAACAGTCACCAAGGCCATTGATGAGGGAAAGGCAGTCCATACAGCCTACCTTGACCTTGCAAAAGCTTTCGACACAATACCCCACTCAGGTATTATAGAGAAACTTACCAGCTTAAATGTAAACCCATATGTCACAAGATGGGTTGCAAACTGGCTAAAGGACAGAACCCACAGGGTCAGAGTTGCTGGCACCATGTCAGACTCCAAGCCGGTCACAAGTGGTGTCCCACAGGGTCAGTCCTTGGCCCCCTGTTGTTCGGCATCTACTTCTCAGAAGTAAAGGCAAACATAGGAGGACTATGGCTGACAAAGTTTGCAGATGACTGCAAACTGGGCGCCATAGTGGAAAGTACATTGGACACAGATATCCTTCAGAGGGGTCTCACGGAAACTGATAGCTGGTGCCAGAGCCATGGCCTGAAGTTAAATGCCAAAAAATGTATAGTCATACCCTTCGGGAAAAACAAGGTAACCCCAAGCTACCATATAGGTGGCAATCCACTAAGCACAGAAGAGGTCATCAGGGACCTGGGGACCCAGGTTGACAGTGGCCTTTCTTTTGACACTCACATTGCTAAAGTGGTTAGAAAGACCTTCTACATTGCCCACCTGATCATGAAGGGATTCACATCCAGATCGTGAGGTCATTGTTCCCCTGTACTCTTCACTTATCAGACCAATGATCGAGTACAGTGCCCCATTCGGGATGTATCTCACCCGACACCTGCAGCAATTGGAGAGACCCCAAAAGTTCCTCACCAAAAGGATAAAGGGATTCCAAAATCTCTCATATGCTGCCAGACTGAAGAAACTCCAGCTCTATTCAGTCGCATACCGTCTGCTCAGAGGTGACCTGTGCCTGACATACAAGGCCATGTCCAACCCAGAATTAATGGACATGCTCCACCTCAAAAAATCCAAATCTACCAGATCCACTAGAGCAAGCGACTTAAACCTTAGCACAGATATAAATAAGACATGCTGGAGGGATAGATTTGTCACTCAGAGACTCCCTATGCTGTGGAATAAAATCCCGGTCCATGTGAGGCAGAGCACCTCGCTGGCTCTGTTCAAGAGAAATCTTGACCGGTGGATGGGAGATCGTAGGTTTACCCCGGGAATCATCTCTGTGTCACTGCTGGACAGAGGCAAAACAAACTAATGGGCACAATATTTTTTAACATAAGGGGTGGCGTAAGCCACAAAACTTTGGGCTAGGCTTATAAATGCCTTAGGGCAGATAGCCTAGTATAAACCTATGAACCTATGAACAACTCAATACCCTTACATCTATTGTGAACTCGTCCATGAGGCTCATTTCATATGCAGCCGAAGGATCGAGTAGGTCTGCGGCTTCAGCGATTGCTCTTCGTAGACAATCCTGGATGCGCTTATGTTCCTTTGCGGAAGCCTTCAAGTCTTCCTTTACTAACGCCCCATTTGACGGTGCCACTCTCTTTGGCCCAAAAGTAAAGGAGACCCTTACCCGGTGTGAGCAGGAGGGAAAGACTCTGTCTGCTGTCTGAGTCCGTTTTTCCACCCCATCCAGACCGTACCCCAAAGGGCAACGTGGTGGAAAAATGTGGTTTCGAAAACCCCAAGGCTCTTTCCCAGGCACACAGGGTGATGCCCCCTCTAGAGGCAGAGGGGGGGTCAGAGGTGGAAGATGTCGCCCTGGTGGCAGAGGGGGTCCGCAAAACCAAGGTGACAGGGATACACTCCTGGGAAACCTTTCCAGCACTCCTGAGAGGAGGCCCGACTGTCCTGCCCTGGAGGCAGTCGGGGGTCGCTTATCTTTATACCCTCAGGCCTGGCAAAGTCTTACATCAGACAATTGGGTAAAAAGCATTGGGTAAAAAGCATAGTTACCAGAGGTTACAGAATTCCGTTCCTATCACCCCCATTTCCGCAGAAAAGACTTCCAGATGTACCGCCCCATCTGCGAGATCCTGCAGCTATAGAAATTTCAAAGCTGCTAGAAAAAGAGTCATCCAACCAGTCCCGGCGGACCAGAGAGGATTCGGAACTTACTCAAGGTTCTTTTTAGTTCCAAAAAAGACAGGGGACTGGAGGCCAATTCTGGACCTAAGCAAACTCAATACCATCGTCAAGAAAGAAAAGTTCCGGATGGTCACGCTTCAATTGATCCTTCCATTCTTACAGAAGGACGACTGGATGTGCTTAATAGATCTAAAGGACTCATACTACCACATCAAAATGGCCAGAGCATCCAGGGATCACTTGCGCTTCCGGCTGGGAGCCAGTCACTTTCAGTTTCGAGCCCTGCCCTTTGGTCTGACCTCAGCCCCCAGGGTTTTCACCAAATGTATGGCAGTGGTAGCGTCTCACTTGAGACGTCTGGGATTCCAGGTGTTTCCGTATCTGGACGACTGGCTCCTTACTGCCACCACCGAGCGTCGACTGATTCAGGCCAGGGATTACACACTAGAACTCTGTGTTCATCTCGGAATTTCCGTAAATTTCGAAAAATCTGTATTACAGCCATCACAGCATATCTCATTCATAGGAGCAGAATTGGATACGCGTTGCCTAATTCTAAGGCTTCTTCCAGAAAGAATAGCCTCTCTACAAAATCATATATCTCTTCTCCTGTTGTCCAAAAAATCCCCAGCAAAACTGGTTCTGAAAATTTTGTGTCTCATGGCAGCTTCCCTCATTGCGATACCCTTGGGGAAGACTGCACATGAGAGTTCTTCAATGGCTGCTATTTGCACACTGGTCGTTCCAAAAGTTACCCCTGACACACGAAATTCACATCACGAACATCTGCAAATCGCACCTGTCTTGGTGGCTTCAGACTTGCAATCTCTCCGGCGGCCGACCATTTGTGCTACCCACGCCGACAGCTACGGTGACCACGGACGCTTCTCTGATAGGGTGGGGGGGGCATCTTTTAGGGACAGACAGTCCAAGGCGAATGGACCAATTTGGAGTACAATCTGCACATCAATGTTCTAGAGATGAGGGCAGTGTTTCTAGCGTTGCAACACTTTTCTCCCCTTCTACCTCTAGGGACCATTGCAGTTCAGTCGGACAACATGTCCGTAGTCTGGTACATAAACAAACAAGGGGGAACCAAGTCTTATCAACTTTGCAGAGAGGCCATGAGAATTTGGCAATGGGCAGAGTCCACGGGTCGCTTTCTGATAGCAACGCATATCCCGGGGTTATCCAACGTCATAGCGGACAGGTTGAGCAGAGCCATCCTGTTACCTCACGAGTGGTCCCTCAAACGAACAATTGCGGACAAGATATTTCGCAAGTGGGGCCAGCCTTGCTGTGATCTGTTTGCGTCTCCAATGAACACCAAATGCAGAAGCTACTTTGCCCTATTACCCCCTCCAAGGGAAGTCCCCAGGGACACACTGATTCACGATTGGCCCCCGGGCCTCCTGTACGCCTTCCCTCCTATACCTCTGATTGCAAAATTTCTACAGAAAGCCAACAACCTGGAGAGGACAATATTCCTCATTGCCCCATTCTGGCCTCGTCAAATTTGGTTTCCCTTTCTTCAAGCACACCAAATTCAGGAACCCTGGATCCTGGACCTGGAGCCGGATCTACTGACCCACTCGTCAGGGGCTCCCCACCCGTCGCTTCTCTCCCTCAGACTAGCAGCTTGGCTGCTCCGCTTCCCTTCTTAGCCAGGTCTGATCTTCTTTCCCCTGCGGTTCAAAATATTCTAGTGGCTTCTCATAAGGCTTCCACTACAAAGATTTACACTAGTAAGTGGAAGCGTTTTGTACACTGGGCAACTTCACAACATTTGGATCCTGTAATAGCCCCACTGAACAGAGTCTTGGAGTTTCTATCCGTACTATTTCACCAAGGAGCTTCTCCTGCCACTTTGAGAGTTCAATTGGCTGCCATTTCAAACTTTCATGTGGGAGAAAATGGGGTGCCTATTATGGCTCATAGACTTTGTAAGGCCTTTCTAAAAGGGTCTTTCCATATCAGGCCACCAGTCAGAATTCCTACGTCACCATGGAATTTGAACCTTCTATTATCACAGCTAATGCTACCACCCTTTGAACCAGCCTCTTCCTGTTCTTTGAAGTTTTTGTCATGGAAAAACCTCTTTCTGGTAGCTATCACATCAGCCAGACGGGTATCGGAACTTCAAGCTCTTTCCGTTAAACACCCATATTTGATCTTTCACCCTGATAGGGTATCTCTTCGCACTAATCCATCCTTTCTTCCCAAAGTTTGCTCCGTCAATAACATTAATCAGTCCATTGAGCTCCCCACATTTTTCAAGAACCATTCCAATAAGTTGGAATATATGTTACACAAGTTGGATGTTCATAGACAACTCAGGTTTTACTTGGACAGAACAAAGGATCACAAAAACAGATCAGCTCTTTATAGCCTTTGCGGACAGCAGAAAGGGCATGGCAGTTACGAAACGAACCCTTTCCAAATGGCTATCCGATTGTATTATTTTTGTTTATACTGCTTCTGAGCAGAGCTTACCTGTCAAGCCCAAAGGACATTCTACTAGATCAATATCTACATCCCTGGCTCATGCGGCCCGCCTACCATTGGACACTATTTGTGCGGCTGCCACTTGGTCTAAACCACATACATTCATTACTCATTACAAAGTGGATAGGGTTTCAGGGACAGGGCAACCTTTGGTTCCACTCTGCTCAGGAACGTTCTTCCGTGAGTTTCTCAGGATCACAGAGCTAGGGACGCTACCCAGGTGTAAGAACAAACGGCGAGATTGAACACTCTCACATATAGAAGTTATGTCCTTACCATAACGTTCCATGTGGAGTGTTCATCTCGCCTTTGTTCTTACATTCTCCCACCCTCAGGAAGAACGTCCAGTTTAGGTGTCTGGTTTGGTTCTCCCGCTTCTGTTTCTTTCAGTTGTTACAGCTGTTTTTCAGCTATGCCTTAGCATGTATGTTGTATGTTCACTCCCGTTGGGTCCTGGTTTGTTTGCAAACTAGATCTGAGGTAAAGGCAGAGGGGAATTGTGGGAGATAGGTTGGTCTCGAGCTTCTTCTCGATGCAGAGCTTTGCCAAGCGGCCGACATGGAGCCGAGGATCGGCTCCGAACCCAGGTGTAAGAACAAAGGCGAGATGAACACTCCACATGGAACGTTATGGTAAGGACACAACTTCTATTTTCTGTTTATTGCCTGGATAGCATGTGATTGATTACTGTGATTTTCTAACCTTGTAATTTAATTTATGTGAAATTAAGGTATAGCTGTGTTCAGAAAGTGTCACTGCATGCGAGGACTTGTTAATGCATAATTATTACAGTACATTGTGATTGCCTAGTAGTAGCAGTTTTTTTCAGTTTAATGTTAATGTTTGGGTTATATGTGATTGGTAAACTAACAAACGTGCTAAATTAGATGAACTCAGTATGCTTAAGCTACAGTAATATGCAACTGCTTAGAAGAAACAATATTCAAAGTTAATGTTAAGGCTGGACGTTATGCGACTGCCTAACAGTAGTAGTATGTCCAGCATGTGTTAAATCTGGCTAATCTGCGACTGCTATAAGAAATTGAGTTCCATATTAAGGCAATAGGTTGCTGCAGCATTTTGTTCTGTCATTCCTATTACATTTGTACTTTGTATTAACTGTAAGGTTCATCTCCTATCATAATGTCACTGTGTTGAAACAAGATTTGGAAAAGTAATGCAAATGTTTTTAACTATGTTAAGCTATGTTTTGCACTAAGAATTGGTATCAATCACCCATCATCCTCTCACATCTTTCACCACGTAACTAATCTAACTTATTTAATTTTGCCACCTTTTTCTTAGGTACATGTTCTGCTCTTTTAGTATCAAATTAAAAGACAGCTGTAACACTACTGAAACTATCTGGAAGACCACCCACAGCTAGTCTGCATCCATTTCCATAAGCCTTCAATTTAAAGCACTTGTACGTTTTGGACTATTTTAAATAGATGCCTGCTATAAACTGTAAAATAACTCCTGCTGCATTAAGCGCCTGCACATAACCGGAATGCTACTACCTCTTGACTCACTTTCTCTGCCCTGATTATCACTCCCAGCAATTACTTCTTATAGTATTATGCATATTTTGATCTTGCACAGCTCTACAAGGGGTCTGTATCACATAGTCAAAGTTTAATAACTTCGGACACAGAATGTTCGAACCATCCTGTTCAAAGTTAAAAAACTTAGACTATGGATAAAAAACAAAAAAGAAAACAAAATAAACTGTTGTAAGCACGGGGCAAGCACCCCTTCACCCCCCCCCACTACTTAAATATACCAACTCCGAGATTGCACCACATTGAACAAAACAGAAACCTCCCCTTACGGAGATTTCCGTTGAAACGCTCAAACTTCTGCAGGTTCGAACTTATGGTCTCGACCATATGAGGTTCGAACTTACAGAAGTTCGACTATCTGATAGGAACCCTCTACAAGTACAGCTAATCTGAAAGCAACCTATTGCCAAAACTTACCTGTGCTGTCACTCTAACTGGACCATAGATTGTTTTCTTTTTGTTCCCTCAGCTCTGATTCAGGTCTAACCCCACTCCATTCACCCTCACTTTGTTCGGGCTCACTCTGCTCCCAATTCCCACATGCCCCATCTACTCCTACATTTATTCTAACCACGCCACTTCTACTCGCATACAACTAATCACCAAACAACCTACTCAACTATCCAACCACATAACACAAAACACAACCAATCAACCACTCTGCACATCCACCCAACTTGGATCAGTTAGCCATGCCTTCCTCCCACAACAAGTAAACTGCAGTGATATTCTTCCACACCTCTATCTCAATTCTTCTGACACTTGTACTCCATCTCACATCCTGCCACCACCACTCCATATCTAAAAACTCATCACCCACTCACTTAGCATTACTTCCTTACCACAGCACATACACAAACTTCACCATAACATCATGCCTATTTAACATTACTAACACAATTTATTATACTTAACTCACGACATCTACCCACTCCATGCCTCCTTTGCAAATATACCAAATTATCACTCAGACTACCATACTCACTCCAACTAGTAATATCTCATTTTAAGCTAAGTGGGAACATCCACCCCAACCCAGGAGTAATACACTCCAATCCGCAACTACAACCAACACCCATCTCAGTTCCACAAATCTCAAACAGCCTTCCCCACAAAACTTCTGATCTTCTACTAATAAACATAAATATCAGGAGCCTGACAAACAAAGTGAATTCCACACCATCCTCTCACTCTATTCACCTGACATAGTAGTCCTAATAGAAGCCTGGTTATAACCTCATATAACTGACAATGAAATCTTAAACCTCGGCTATAATATCCATAGGCAGGATAGAACATACAAAAGAGAAGGAGGTATTGCCATAATGTACAAAAATACACTCAAACTTGAAAGAGTAGATAATCCAACCTTAATCAACCCCACGCAAGTGAGACAGGGTGCACGGACCAAACCAGCATATAGTCAAACTCAAAAAATAGTCTAGCACCAAGAAGAATTGTAGAATGTAAAATTCTTTAATGGCAAACAGCAAACCGGTTTCGGCAAAAAATACACCCTTTTTCAGTGCATTAACTGACATAAATTAACCTCCCATTTAAATAGTGCAATACTAGACCAGAGTTAAAGCTGATTGGTACATAAAATTAGCTCAATTCATTTAGGCCAGGCTTAAACAAATCCCTCAGCCTGACAATCCAACTGGATTCCTTATTATTTAAAATAGAATGCCATCCTGTTTTATTAGATTTATTTCCTTGGATTCTATCAATAATGGTAAATTGAAATTTAGCAGTACAGTGGATCATTGTGTGTTTATAAAGAGCGTTAGCTATTCTTTTGTTTCTTATATCACTGAGATGTTCACTAATTCTATGTCTTAGTGGTCTAGATGTTTGCCCTACATAAAAAGCAGAGCAAAAACAAGTGGCTAAATAGATGACCCAGTCACTTCTGCAATTGCCGAAGCATCTTATCTGGAATATATGTGAGGTATTGCTGCTGCTAAATTCTTTTGTTTTGCAAACATGTATGCAAGCACTACAATGGCCACAGGGAATTCTGCCAACTAACTTATCCCCAAATAAAGTGACCCGTAGTGTAGTTGTAGGGGTGGAATGTTTATAATGAGTTAAGTGAGAGATGATTGTGCGACCTCTTCTGTAAGAGAAAAAAACATTGTGGAGAAAGCATTCCAGCTAATTTTTCATTGGTCAACAGGATGTCCCAATGGTTATTAAATCCAAGGAAATAAATCTAATAAAACTGGATGGCATTCTATTTTAAATAATAAGGATTCTAGTTGGATTGTCAGGCTGGGGGCTTTGTTTAAGCCTGGCCTAAATTAATTGAGCTAATTTTGGTATGTACCAATCAGCTTTAACTCTGGTGTAGTATTGCACTATTTAAATGGGAGGTTAATTTTTGTCAGTTAATGCACTGAAGAAGGCTGTATTTTTTGCCGAAACCGGTTTGCTGTTTGCCATTAAAGAATTTTACATTCTACAATTCTCCTTGGTGCTGGACTATTTTGTGAGTACGACTAGATAATAACCATCAAACTCCTATTAATGCTAAGATACTGTCAACGTGCCTTGAAGTTAACCCCAAAAACTATATAACCATAATAACTATCTACATCCCACCAGGCAACAACATCCACACAATTGAGGAATTCATTCACGGTATATTATCTATCTCTTGTCAGGAAACCATAATAAAAGGTGATCTCAGCACTGATTGGCTCTCCTGTACTAACAATAACCCCTCAATCTTTATCAACCTTTATGGCTTTGTCCAAATAATCCAAACCCCAACCAGAATAGACAAGTCCACTAATAGACCATCCATAATTGTCTGGAGTCTACATAATAGGCCTACACTAACCCAACAGTCAGGCTGCCTTCCCGGTACCCTCAGAGACCATCTACCCACCTACTTACTCAGACAACGTATACACCCTCAAAAATATACCATATATAAGCACATTTGTAGTAAAAAAAATATTCTCTCTTCACACATTCATATCCATACTCCAACAGTGCAACTGGACCCCACTACAATTCTTCCGTATAGACACAGCAGTAGAATACTTTAACAATGTGTTCCTAAGCATACTTAATAACCTTGCCCCACCTAGAACTATTAGAGTGAAATATAACTCTGTACCTTGGTTAACAAAGGACACAAAACAGTTGCTCAAAGACAGAGACAAAACATGAACCCGCTACCAGGCCAATAAGAATCAAACCACATTTGACCTCTACAGACAACTAAGAAACAGAGCAAAAAATGCATCAAACTTTATAAAAAACAGTTATATACTAACCTACAACAAAAAACACCATAGTAACCTGCAAAAATTCTGGGCCACTATAAAGCAACTATTACAACCTGGACTATCCTTCACTCCTCAACCCGACACTCCTGAGTCCACATATAATATAGCAACACAGTCTGACACTCATTTCATCAACTTCATACACTCACTAACCAACAAAAAAAATAATCCCCACCAACCCTAACAACAGACCTCACAGAAAATCACCACCTCTCTCTCTCTCTCTCAAACCTGTCCAAACCAGTATCATTAAAAAAAACTCTCTAAATTTAACCCCACAACCTTTGCAGCAGATAAACTGCCCACTGAATATCTAAAACTAGTAGCTGATCCCATCGCATATCCCATCTCTTATCTTAATCAATTGTCCCATTACAGAACATTATGTGCCCAAAGTATGGAAAATATCCTACATCCTCCCACTTCACAAAGGAGAACTATCAAAAGACCTTTCCAACTATAGACCAGTAGCAATTCTGCCTCCTGTGTCTAAAATACTGGAAAAATGTGTTCAGCTCCAACTCATGAGTCATTTCCTTTCCAGCAACTACTTTACAGCACCCAACATGAATTTTGCCCCGGACGTAGTACCACAACTGCCTTCATAAGCTTCACAAACAGAGCCAACCAACTTAAAAACAATAATCAACTTGTTGCCTCCATCTTTCTAGATATACCCAAAGCTTTCAACGCTTTGTCCCATCAAATGCTCCTACATGAACTCTTCTTACTAAATCTCAACCAGCCTGCTCTCACATGGGTCCAAAGTTACCTATCTGAATGCCAACAGGCTGTTAAATGGCACTCTGATTTCTCCTCTCTACAACCCATCTCAGTTGGAGTGCCACAAGGATCAGTCCTAGGCCCATTCCTCTTTACAGTCTTTACCAACATTCTCCATTAAGTTACCCAATCTGCCACTATTATCCAGTATGCAGATGACTCCACTCTAATCTACTGTGGACCCTCTCTCTCACTACTCCAAGAAGTAACTCAGCAGTCCTTCACTGCCATAGAAACCTGGATCTCCAAACATCAACTTATCCTTAACCCAAATAAAACAAAACTAATGATCTTTTCCAACAGCAAATCCCAGTACTGTCAAACCTCCATTCTTATCTCCTCTTCCAACAGCACCATAATAAAACCCGCTATGCAAAACTGCTTGGGGTAACTATAGACACAGGCTTAAAATTCGATAAACACCTAGCAGCAGTAATAAAAAAAATACACATCAAACTAGGCTCCTTATACAGAGTCCAGCCTTACCTCACAGACTCCACCAGGCAAGCTATATTGCCAGAACCCACTTACAATTTCCCCTTCTGTACGCTTCACCTATCTTCACTAACCTAAAGAAAACAGACTTAACCAAGTTTGAATCTTGCTATAACAAAACTGCTAGATTTGCAACTAACTTTCCATTTAGATCCCACTGCTGTAATGCTCTTCATCAACTGAACTGGCTGTATTTTTAAACCCATTAAACAGTAGGAGAAAAAGTAAAGAAATGTATGTGAGAGCTTCTAAAATATGTTTTTGCTTAAAAAAGAGTTTTCCCTATAAGCTTTTTCATTTCCTGTTACCTAGTGGATGGTAGGCTGGTAGGTAGCCTACCAGCCTCCCCTGAGGCAGCAGAATTTGAAGCCCACCTGAACTTGTTGACCTCTGATGCTACTCCTTCAACTCAGCATCTTTTCAAAGGACTCCTGTCTGATTTAAATTGCCTTGCACAGATTGTAGTGACTATCCAGGCTTTTGAAGTGATCTTGTATGAGATTTCGTAGGTTTCCTTGGCGTTTCAGGTCCCCATTTGTACTTATTCATTGTGGAAATCTCTAGATTGTCCTCACTTGGCCTGCATGACCATAGTTTCCTCCACTTCATATCTTATCAGAAAGGCATGTACGAACATAGGAACTGTAGTTGTGATCACACATTTGATGCTCGGAGCTCCTCAGATTATAGCACCCCATGTATCACTTCTGTCATTTGTATTATTTCCAGTTCCTGTACCCCTCGTGTTTTGGCAGATCATCCTTGTATCCTTTTTATTATTTTAATAAGGGGGAATTGAGCTGTATGTGTAAGAATCACTCGTGCGTGTTTTTTATGTTCAGTTTTTGTTGTGAAATGAATTTAATGGGATTCATTGCAGTCGATCAAATGCTACTGTGTCATGTTCTGAAATAATGAAACTATAACATTTATGACCCTAATCATCAACATTCACAAAAAAAATACTTGTGTTTTTTTTCCCCAGAGGGGTAAACCTGTATACCCCTCACATCTCTGCAACTCTGTAGTAGTTTTGAGG
Organism: Protopterus annectens; assembly: GCF_019279795.1. Classification (NCBI taxonomy): domain Eukaryota; kingdom Metazoa; phylum Chordata; order Ceratodontiformes; family Protopteridae; genus Protopterus; species Protopterus annectens. The sequence continues at coordinate 1,774,015,139 of NC_056731.1, forward strand.
CTGCACAGCCTTGTGATTAGGAAAGAAATTCCTTAGTCTCACACTTCATCAGTATCATAGTTAATAGCACTCCAGTGAATAACGTATTGAGAATTACTGTTCTGGGTTTATTGATACAGTCCTGTTTGTCGACAGTACTGCGCTGGGATCAAATCACTTTCCTTTGTCCAGGATGGAGAGTTAGGGACTGGCATAATAGTTAAGGTGTTTACCTTACAGACACAAAGTATAAGGTTTAATTCTTACCTTTGGGTTGGGAAATTTGGCTAGGCATAAACTAGCCCACAAGGGCAGGTAGGCTAGTACTTAACCTATCAAGATGGGTGAGCTATCATTGACCTCTCTCACCATGACCCTTTTTGTTTCTAGGTCATTAACCAGTACTGCTTCATCTGATCCATAGTTAGAGTTTTATGCTTCTGTACCACACAGGCAGGATACATTATTGAGTATTATGCAGCATCACCTATGGAAAGCCTGTTCTTATTATTTTCCCAATTTGGCAAGCCATTATGTGGGTAGTGACTAGAATCTGGCCAAGGCACTGTTAGATATTAGACATGGTCACAGGGATAGCTGCATTTTACAACTGATTAGTTCACCTATAGAAAGAATTAGTCCCACACAGAGGTGTTGGAATTGGCTCCTTCATTGTTGCTTATAGGGAATGAGGAGTTTTTCCTGTTTTATAAAAATATATTAGTTTTACTCTCATTGTGCCTTGATCTGCACTAAACAGGAAACATCATTCCCATTTTGGACTACAGCAACATTACTGGATACTTTATTTGTAAAATTCCTTATGGTGACATTCCAGGAGTGTAATTGTACTGCAGCATCACACATGAATGATGTCACTGGATATGATGTGCTGTTTTTGGCTTGTCAGTGTTTCAACCCTCCCCACCAGAGGTTCCTTTGGTTGCTTGCCAGGTTAGGAGTCAAGTTCAGTTCAAAATATTTATGTATGGTCTTCCTTTGTTATTGAGGTGCTTTCCATTGTCATTTAGGTCTTACAGGAGAAACAAATTCCTGTGTTCCCTTACCTAGATGATCTCCCCCCCCCCCCCATAATAGCAGCTCTATTTTGTCTCATCCATAGTTGCAGTCCCTTACAGTGTCTGCAAACTGGGAGAAAGCCTCTATTTTAACTAAGAAGCTTGCCTTTGTCCACAGGGAGAAACTAGGCATTAACAACTTTGATGGGGTTTCAGGCTCTGACTTGTCGTATGGTTTCTAGGGTGTCCTACTCATAATCTTCAGAGCTCTTTTTGCTCATATAAGGGTGTCCGTGACGGCTAATCAATATCACTATCATGGTCTTTCTCTTAGACTCCTTTGTGGGACCAGAATTTGGAGTGATGGATGACTTTCATCATTCCTTTCCTGTAGTACAGGGCCATGTCATTGATCCTTACTCTGAAAGCTCTAGAAAGGTAACCGACATTGAGTCCTTCCCACTGTAGTTAGACAAGCAAGCTGCAATGTAATATGCTAGCAAATAGTGCAGCCCAATTTCATACACATTTTGAAAAGAAGTGGTGCCATTCTGGTGATGGTTTGGCAGTAGACCATCTCTGAGAGAGCTGTTTACTTTCTCAGGCAAATTAATTTGCCAGTAGTATCCTCATTTACAGCTTGTGCCCACTTCCATTGCTTATGATAAGGGAATTTTGTATATTCCGGGTCTTTTGATAGAGGGGCACCTTTCAGAGAAAATATATTCCATATCTTGTTCTGCTCTGTTCAGCAGGACAAGGAAAGTTGGTAGTGGACAGTTTCATGGGTAAGCGCAGTACAGATCATTGGAAGACTTGCCAATAAACCATATTTAAAACTTCCTTCCACTCTCATGGATGGCAACATAACACAGACCAACTGAGACCTGTTCAGTTACCTGGATTTGTCTTGCAGGTGACAAGGGTGCCAACCGAAAGTAGGTATGTGAGTGTGTCACACTAACTTCTCGGTTTATCTGTTGATAAAGGTTTTGGTCCTTCTACTGGGTAGCTGAAGAACCATTTGATCAGCAAAGGAATAGGAGGGCTGAATCTTTCATGGCTCAAAAGGATAGAGACTGATCACCACAAAGGAGTCTGTAAGAGACTGACTACAGAGAGATGGTTACCTGTATGGACAAATAACGGAGGCTTTTGAGGCCATTTTTGTTTTTTAGTTAGAAATCTGAGTTGTCTCAAATTTAGTAATGTGTTTGGGCAGATGCTTGTCAAAGGGGGCATTATACTGAATAATGGGTCAAATAAGAGATTAGGGAAATTAAGATGTCTTTGGAAATTAGATGAGACAGGTTTCTGAAAGGAGACCCGATGGGCAGAAGACAGAGAATTATCAACATGAGTACCTAGATCCCTTATAAGAATGTCAGACTGGAGGAGTGAATCACTTTTATATGATATAATGTGGAAATGTTTTGTTTTCCAAAATGAACTGTACCTCATTTTTCACAATTAATTTGTGATCAAAGTGCTTATACCAGTCGTTATTGTAGTCTGATCTAGCAAAGCGAGTCAGTAAAAGAGTGAGTAATACCCTGTTTGTTTTCGATAAGCATAGGCCAGGAATGTTGACTGGAAGGTGTGAGAAATAGATTCCAAATAGGGGAGGGACCAACACTGATCCCTGTTGTATAACACTGGCAACTTTTTTGCTTTTTAGAACTGGCACCTATAACTTCAATGGGTCTATATTGAATTAGCGAATGCTTAGAAAAGCAACTTTTTTGCTTTTTAGAAGTGACGCCTATAACTTCAATGGGTCTAAATTGAATTAGTGAACGCTTATTCATTTACCCTTTTTAAGCGAAAGCTTACAATCTCAAACACCCGGAACAGTGATTTTTTTTCACAGAGCCAACAATCGCTGGGCCGATTTCGGGAGTTCACCATTTCCTCCACAGTGGTGTGATCTCGGAGTTGATATATTTAAGTAGGGGGGTGGGGGGCACAGGCCCCCACATTATATAACGTTTTAAGTTTTGTTTTTTTTTTTTTTTTTTTGTAGACCAGCAATATTTTTTTTTCCCTGGGAAAAAAAATCGCTGTTCCGGGTGTTCGAGATTTTAAGCTTTTGCTTAAAAATGGTCAATGAATTAGCGTTCACTTTTCTAAGCGTTCACTAATTCAATATAGACCCACTTCAATCACATAGGTTCTGTCAGGCAAACAATTAGATATCCATCTCACAACTTAAGGATTTATTTTCAGACTTACAAGTCTGTCAGTAGTGCCTGCATATGGAATAGTGTGTAATACCTTGGTCTGTTCCACTTGTGCTGTATGTACTAAGTAACTGCTGTCCACTGTTTAACTGACTTTTTTCAAAGAAGTGAGCAAGTTAAAGAGGCAGGACCTTTGTTTGACAAAGCTGAACTAATGAGGGTCCACAATTAAGAAATTGTCATTGTCCGTATTAATGAGTCCTGATATATGTTTCATAAGTTTACATATGAGGCTGGTGAGACTAGTGGGTCTCTAGCTGATCCATTATCCTTGTAGAATGACATTCAAATGGCTTTTCTAGGCTTCAGGAGTGTAACCAGTAGTAAGGCTAAAGGTTAGGTAGAGGTTCAGGTTGGTCATATTTGGTACTAGTGATCAGGCAACGTAGTATGTTATCCATGCACTTGGATGAGGTATACTTAGCTTTTGAGTAGGCCAACAAGGCTTGTTTCAAAGTAGCTAAATGACGTGACTCTGACCATGGAATCTGTGGAATAGCTATTGTGCGTGGAGTAAAATCTGTATTAAATTTGTCAGCTAGGATATTAGCTATTTCCTTTAAGTCAGAGTGCACAGTATTATTTTGAACTTTGTTGGGTGTTCATTCTTTACTTCCTGATATTGTTAAAGAAACATTTGTAGTTATTTATTGGTTTTATTTGCTATTTTAAGATCATGTCCATATTTGTGTTTCCTCATGGCTCTCTTAAGCTCTTTATTAGTTTTTGCTTGTGTGTGTTCTTAAGGTAGTTGAACAAGACCTCTTATAAGCATTAAGCAATTTTTCTCTCTTACATAATTTATTTATATAAGTTTTCCGTCATAGTTTGGTTGTTTTTGAATTTCTCAATATACTTCATGTGGATAGAAGCACCCTTATCACTGTATTAGTAAAGGACATTAGGACTGTGGTGGTGCTGTGATAGGGATGAAAACCGTGTTGTGTGTTTGATAATAGTTTGTGTGTGAAGGTAGTCCATGAGTTAGGTATGGACGACTCTTCCTAGGATTTTAGATAAGGGTGACAGGATGGCAATTGGATGATAATTAGTAAATTGGGGTGAAATTATCTCCTTTATGTAAAGGTATAATGTGGGAGATCTTCCAGATAACAGGTACTATGTCCTCAGATAACTGGTAACCCTTAGATAATATTTGTAGTATATCATATAGTACTAAATGCTACTAGAAAACGTATTGAAATATGGTAAAACTTAGATACATGGCTAAAAATAAAAAAGGCTTAAATGTTGGTTATAAAAGAAAAGGATTAGTTAAGTATCTTCACACAAATATACCAACAATAAGTTATTGAGCTATCTTGTTCTAGCATACCCCTCACCTGCACTTGTCATTTGTGGATACTGGTCAACTCTTCCCCTTCCGTTACCGGCATGGTAGCACCAGGTGTTTGAGGCAAGTGTAGAAACTGCTTCAAGCTTACTAAAAAACACTGCTACATCAATATGATTCAGTATGTGAGAAGTTTAAGTATTTACTCATCCTGGAGGCTTGTGTCTTACCATATAACACCTTCAGACACACACACCACAGATCACATCCACTAAACCAGCTTATGCTGAGGTTATTAGCAGAATACAGCTTCAGCCTCCCAGGCCAGTTTTAAGAAACCTCAGACATTAGATCCCATACCAACACACCCACCTTCTCCCTGCACATGTACATTCAGCACACATCCCTCCACGAGTTACAGGGTTGCAGACTCCAATGAGACCACATCTATCCACGGTAATGTTTCATTAACAGGTGACTTTACTGTCAGTCATGCAGACACTACTCTCAACAGGAAGGACTATGATATGGCGACAGCTGTCTTTCTGGAACCATGACTCAGGATTTAACAAAAGCTCTCAGATTTCTCCATCTTGATTAATATGATTATTACCTGATAATGGTCTTTGGGGAGGAGGTGAATGACCTTTGGAGTTGTATTCAAAAGGGCTTCCAGAAGGATGAGAACGAGCTTGCTTTGCATGTGTCTGACACAGGAAAGACACTGGTCATAAGTAGTATTTTGCTGTCACCCAGAACGATGTCACGATTCAAAGATAAAATAATTGGCTTTAATAATTGGCTATGCAGCTGGTGTCATTCTAGGGAGATCCAGTGTGTGTTAGCTTGGGAAAAGATGGCTGGCAACACTTACCTGCACCACTGTAGAATTCATGGACAATGTGTATCTGCCATAATGTTGGACTTGTCCAAGGCCTTTGATATGGTGAATCACAATAAACTCATCAGTGTGCTGTCCCCCCTAAACCTTAGTAGCTCCTGTACCACCTGGTTCCAGGGCTACCTATCAGGATGTCAGCAGGCCATACAGTGGCAACACCACCTTTCCACTCTTCTCCCAGTTGCCTTAATGGGTCCCACAAGACTCCATCCTTGGGCCTCTACTTTTCTGTCTATTCACTAATCAATTTCACACCTCCACTCTTCACGCTTCTGTGATACCGTATGCAGATGACTCTAATATGCACAGCTTCCACCCTACAAGACCTCCACACCGTAACACAATATTTGTTTTTATCTGTAGAAACATGGCTCTCCAATTTCCAGCTCATGCTAAAAACCCAATAAATCAATGCTCCTTATCTTCTACCCTACAAGATCTCCCTCAGCTTACCTAAATTTCAGTCCAGAATCCAGAAGCAAAACTATCACCCCAGTAACTCTCACTAAACTGCTAGACATCGAAATTGACAGTAACCTGAAATTCGACATTCACATTGCTCAAACATTTATGAAGGTTCACAATAAACTAGGTGGTCTTTACAGAAACAAATAATTTCTAACTAGAACCACAAAAGCTACCTTTGCATGTACACATCATCTGTCAGCTCTCCTATATGCCTTCCCAATTCTAACCAACCTCCGTAAAACTGATATAACCAAGCTGGCATCCTGTTATAATAAAATTGCTAAATTTGCTACTGATGCCACACGTAGGTCACATCACTGTACAGCCCTTAAACAACTAAATTGGCTATAACTTCCTCAGCTGCTACAATATAAGCAGTTAATCTTTGCCCACAAAATCCTACATTAATCTGATAAAATCCCTGCTCTCCAAAATCTTATGCTACCATACACCACTTCTAGAGCCCTCTTTTCCAGTAATAAACTCCTTCTAAAAGCCACCAAAGCTAACAACTCAGCTGGGGAATCGCTCTTCTCAAACATCATTCCTAAAATATGGAATAAACTGCCAACCCCCATTAACTCCAACAGCTCCACAGTACAGTTTAAAAAGCTCCTAACCACACACTTAGTAGATACTTGACTCTGTTCTTGCAACTCTCCTGGATAAGTCTAACCTCAGCTTATTTAACTACATTGCTCATTGGGTGCTATTTTACACCAATCCATGACCTCATTTGTATTGAAACTTGTTTTTCCTCATTATTTAAATTATATATATTCTTGTACTACATATTATATCATTACCTGTAGAGAACTATACTGTCCATCAGTGTGCAACTGCTGATTGTGAATGCTTCTGTAATTTCCTTGCTTATTTGTTAACAAGGTAAGCCAAGTGAAGCGTTTCAGTCAATGTCAGCATTTGGGTGAGCAGACACAGTATTTCCTTTTGCTTAACTTAAAACATGTCATATCTGATGCTTGTGCTAATTCATATAATGCCATCCACTAATGACAAGTATTCCACCATTTGTTCGCAGTACAAATATGACGTATGGACACTGTCACATCAGTGCTAAAAATGAGAATTCAGAGGAGAGAATAAATGCTGTAAGAAACGTGTCTGTGCAATCTAAATCATCAGTGGCAGTTTCCACACAATTAAAAAAAAAACAAAACAAAAAAAAAAAAAAACAGAAACTCAAAATGAAACCATGAAAGCATTTGTATATTATCAGTATTCATTGACTGAAGCATCCTTTTGGCTTAATTTATTATATAAAGAAACAAAACATCTATTAAATAAATATAGACTGACTTTGTTTTTGATATTGTCAGTAGAAAATCCAGCCGTCCATCCACTTTTAACTAAAATATTTCTTTATTCTCTGTTTGTTATTGCAGTACTGTTTCACTATAAAAGAATAACACTTACTGTTAAGTGTTCACAGAAATAGTTTTCGAACTCGGTCATACATTTTTGGCACAAACATCAGGTTGTTTTGCAGTACAAAACTCTACAATATGCATTTAAGCCTGTTTTCAATGAAGTCCATGTAGAGCCTACATGAAATGTATCCATGTACACAGCCACGGTTCCCCATTTACAGCACTCCATACATATTAATTATGGTGCGCACCTAAGGGAGGGCACAGCAACAGGGATATTGAATCTGTGTAAGAATGATGGCTCAGCCACACACCTTTCAGCCCATCTACCATGACCGAAAGGTGTAGAAGTAATTTTATTTCATTAAATTGCATTTTAATTTTTTTTTTTACATTTATGCGCTTGTGTTGTGTGGTACATTGCTTAGCTATGCTTAACCTTGCGCACATATACATCAGACATCTGCTAGAAATCTAAATATAGAAACCAGATGCATTCAATGTTAATAAATAATTTTTTTCTTTTCTTTTTCTTTTTGTGCATGTTTTCAAGATGCACCGCATTGCTTAGCTAGGCGTAGCATGGTGTACTAAAGCATTAGAGATCAACCAGATGTGTTCAGTTGTTTTCTTAACCTTTTTCCCGTTTTCTATTTTCTACCTCCCCTCCTGCCCTCTGCGTAAGTTCCCCAAAAAATAAATAAATAAAAACCCCTCTCTTCTTCTAACCATGTGTGTGTAGTCTCTGTGTGCTCGAGTGTGCATTGGGCCTTTTGCTTGGGAGAATGGCTGAAGCCCCCAACCCTGGCTTCCGAAAATGCACAGAGTGTTGCCACAAGTTCTCTCCAGCTGATGGCCACACTCTGTGTGTTGAATGTCTTGGGGCTGCCCACATGTAGACGACCTGTTCCATCTGTGCCAGGTTTAATCCCTGGGCACTGATGGACAGGAGGAAATTTATTTTATTTTACATTTGTTTACCGGGAAAGCCCAACTGGACACACGTCCTTTTCAGCAGGGGCCCTGGGAGAAAAGCTCCAATTAACAGAATACACACAAGAAACAATATGTGCACATATAATAAAAAAATAATAAAAAAAACAGATATACAATGTAACGTATAAATCACACAAGAGTCTCTAAGTATGCATTAAGATGCCCTGATAGTAAATATATGTGTGTGTGTGTGTGTGTGTGTGTGTATATATATATATATATATATATATATATATATATATATATATATATTTTTTTTTTTTTTTTAATAAAACTGTTGGTATATAAATCTGTAAGTTTACAATAGACAGTAGAGAATGAACTAGCAACTGGTTCTCAAAAAACAATCTGAGAGACAGTTTGCAGGTAAGGAAATTAAGGTAGAAATATAGAGCAAAAGTTAATTTTGAAGGGCCTTCTCCCCTCTCCTACCACCGGGGCCTAGGCCTCTTCTGCCCTGGCTTCTGCTTCATCTCTGCCCCGGCCTCTGGGACTTAACCTCCCACCAAGAGGTCTGGGAACAGAGACAAATCCTGTAAGTCAAAGGACAGAGCCACAAAGTGATACCCGGATTGCTTGTCCTCAGTGGGCCCTCCAGCAAAGGTAAGGTCAGCCCCAAGGACGGAGTCCCCCCGGCTCCATTCCCCTTGGTTCTCCCCCAGAGCAGGAGGAGCTTTGAACCCACTTGCTGGCACAGGCTTTCCCTCACCACCCCTCTAGGCTGGTGTAGGTGGCCTTCTCTTCCCGCTCTACCCGCAGTCTTTCCAAAGCGGAGATGGATAGGATGATACGGAAGTTTATCTCTCCAGAGCGGGGGGCATGCAGTCTGTGTTCATGCCTATTACTCCTTCTCCAGTCTGACCTCCGGTTTCAGAGCCCTTGGATCCGAGGACACTTGGGGTCAAAAGGGTTGGCTCCGATAGTACCTTGTACCTTGACATTGGCCATGGCCTTGAACAGGTCGGATATGACTAGCTCAGATCCGTCTGGCTCTCTGAGCAGTAGCCTTAGCGCCAGATCTGAGGGGATGGTGTCGGCTCTGAATTTTTCGGAGCAGAGCCTCCCCTTTGGAATTTCAGTGCCTGGAAGTTCGGCTCTGGCTCCCCCATTAGGTCAGAAGGTTACTGCTCCTTCCATTGTCCCTTCTCAGGAGGTCCATACCCCTTTGGCTTTTGACATGGTGGAGAGGGTCGTCTCGATCCCATCGAGACCCTTGACAATCTTGTCTTTGGAGTCCACCCCAGCTCGCTCTGCTTCTGATGCAGACCCAGTCATCCTGCATCTCAAGGACAGCCTGCCACCTCGTTGCCCCAAGGTGCTCTCACTTGGGAGCAACGAGATGTTGGCTAGTCTCCCCATAAACCCTCACTGAGGATGTTCCTTGCAAATGTATGTGCAAAAGTTGGCAGTTGAACTCCCCATGGAGTTTCTCATGGAAGACACCGATTTGGAGGAAGAGGAAGGTTCCCCTCGGTCACCCCCTGAGGATGTCTCCTTTGGAGACAACATAGAAATCTTACGCTAGCTTGGGGGGTGGTCTGCCCAAAAACCTAAAAAAGAGACATTCTCTTTTAATTAGTATAAAAAACCCCTCCCACAAATTTCTTTTCACGGTCATCCACCAGGAAGCAAGAAACGTCAGAGGAGGCCCTTGGGAATTTAAACTAGAGGAGAGTGAACTAATGTGGCAGATACGTACATATGCCCATATACCACCTGGCCTTAATGAGTATGCCTCAATTAAATGTATTTTAAAATTAAAAGCATTAGACAGGTGAAATATACTATATTAATGATTCTATTATAAATTCATAAGAATTGATTAAATTAAAATAGTATTTTTTATGGTTAATTATACATATTAAGAAATTTATAGATAAAGCTAGTTAATTTGAAGCTTTCCTAACATACATAAGGTGGTATATTAGGTTTCATCAATGCTTATGGGCATTTTTAATATATGTGTGTCGAATTGGTTTGTGTTCCAACAATTTTTATTGCTTTTAATTGTTTTTAATTGGTTTGTCTTTAGTTTAATTAATTGATTGATGACTGTATAAATAGCATTGCACTTTGGGTAATGTGATGTCTGAAGAAGTCTAAGCATTATTTTGGATGAAAGCACTTACATTAAAGTTTGGGGAAATTTACAGCCGACTCGCCTTTTATTTTTTCACTAGTTTGTCTGAGTTTTGTTGCATCAACTAGATCTATGGCTACTTCAGCAGCCTTTTGGTCCAGAGTTTCATTAGATGACATCTGCTCTGCGACTACTTGGGCTTTATCACATACCTGCATCTCGCATTATAAGTTGGGCATCATATTCAGGAACAGGGCATCCTTTGGCTCCACTGTGCTCTGGAATATCCTTCCATGAGGGCCTCCCAGATGTTTAGTAGCTGGGGTCTCTGTCCCAGAGGTTGAAGACCAAATGAGGACAACAACTTCAGATAAAGAAGTTATGTGCTCACCTTAACATTCCATCTGAGTTGTTGCTCGTCATTTGTCTTCATCTGTTCCCTCCCTCGTTCCCCCTGCCTTGCATAGGCTGTGTGGTGGTCTGGTGAGTAGAAGATGTGGTCACCACCAAGGTGCCTCTTACTCTCTCTTTCTTGCTTATAGAGACATTTAGCATGGGAGAAGGAGTTGGGTCTGGTGTGGATGGTATGTTAGGCAGCAAACTCTATCTGAAGGGAGAAAGGAGACAGGGACATTATGTGTAGGGGAGGAGCTTGGAACTCAGATCAGATGCTGGATATGCTGCAGACTCATATCTGTGCAGGATCCGGTAACCCACAGGTTGAAGACAAATGAAGAGCAACAACTCAGATGGAACGTTATGGTGCGTACATAACTTCTTTTTTTCAAAGTGCTCAGTATTCATGTAGTTTCTGCTTGTGGGTTCTAATCCAATACCAGACACAACTATGCATGTGTATAAATGCATGATTTCACACAACATGACTCAATAAAAGTTTTAAAGTAGATGGTTGTCTACAAATTTATTGTTTAAAACATTCAGTCTCCTTGTAGTCACTCCTTGTGGGTTGTAATCCCTTGCCAGCCAACAGAGACATGTCCAGCTGTCTGCTGTAATTAGTATACACAAACATACCTCTCAACTGTCATGATTTTTGCAAAATGTAATGACTGCTGCCTCATATGTCTGCTCCTTTGATTTGCAGATATATGACATTACTTGGAATGAGATTTAATGGCATCTCTGTTATCAGAACACCTTGCTATTAATGTATGAACAGACTATGTAAAAATGTTCCCTGTCGATGTGCCTTTGTACCATCATTTTGTATGGCTTAGCCCATAATGTCCCATGCTAACAGGTTGAGAGCTATGTATGTGCAACATCATATGTACAATGTAAGCAGTCACTGTTCTCACAAGTAAAATCTAACATATCAAGAAGTATGTAATAGTAGTCTGTGTAGTTATATTATCTGTGAAGTTACTTATGTTCTTTTCTCTCTCACCACCCCTTCTCTTTTTTTATTTATTAATTATATTTATTATTATAATTTGATATTATCATATTATTTGTAATTACCTTTTATGATGGTCTTTTGTATAATTTAATGTTATTTTTCTGTTAAATTCATTTACATTATTTATTGTTGTGTTACTCATATTATTTTCAATTTCTTTCCATCACTCATTATTGTTTTCTCTTATGTTATTAATTACATTTTTTGGTTATATTTATTTTTCCTTATGTTTATATTTAATTTACCAGAGTGACAAGGTAGGCCGGCTCCCAGTGATCCACTTACCTTGGCTTCCCTGGCCGAGGCACAGGGACTCAGCACGTCTGGGCAGCAGCATGGTGGCACCTCCTCTGCTGCCCCTGCACTATCTGGTCCATCGGGTAGTTCCACCCCACAGGCTGGGGGTGTTCCCCCCTCTGGGAGTGGAGGTGGAGGGGGTGCTTTTGTCACCCATGATGAACTGCTAGGCAAGGTGCATGGGCTGCTGTGCCAAACTGTTGGTGTATGCCTATGCCAGATGGAGAGCATGCTGTCCATCCTGCTAGGGCATTCTTGCCCCAGGCACTGGCATTGACCACTGCCTCCACAGCAGCAGTGAAGGTTCAGTGCTGACAGTCCCATGGGTGAGGACTTGAGTCACATTGCTGCAGTGTCTGATGTACATGGGACTGGGATTCCACAACACCCTCCCCAACCAAGGTGTTCACCCGCCCTCTTGTGTCACACACCAACCATGTCTGCTGTCTTGTCTGTCTGCAAAAGCTTCCTCACCTTCCCAACTTACCTCCCCTACACATACCTATGTTCTTTCCCCATCATTCCACTCTCACCTTAAAAAAAAAAAAAGCACCTGTCCCCCCCTCCAAAAAAAGTTCCATGCATAGCTCTCCATTCCGCACAAATGTCTACTGGACACAGTTAATTTAGTCCACTTGTCTTGACAACACACATGTTGTTGTCACCCCTCTCTCTGGGGGTTGGCAGTCCAAATTCAGCTGAAAAAACTGTTAAAGTGCACAGTTGCCATAGAAACAGCTATGGCTAGCTATGGTTCTTTCTTACATCCTTCCTGCAAATACCTACCTTCCTTTCACTATGGTTTTCCTGGTGGTTGCACCCCATTTCACCACTGTCCTATCTCCCCATTTTTCATTTCTTTACAGAATGTTTGCTTGATGCTGCGCATTACTAAGCTATGCTCAACGGTGATATATGTATTGGAAAAAATAGCAATTACGTTCAAAAAATACACCTGTGCTCTACTTCAAACCTAGGGTTATTGCACCTGTGGAACAGTGCTTCAACTCGCCAAGCCACACAACCTGTTAATTAACACAGGTGTTTTAAGCAAAACATAGTAATTGTCAAGTTCCTGTCATTAAGCATGTTTAAACCATGCTGTGCATCACGCCACATTGTGCAAATCAGCTGTAACTGGGACTTTGATAGAGACATGCATCCCTATAAAGCAGTACATATAAGAATAGACGCGAGTGAGGTATCTAACAGCAGGTAACTGTGCAGTTATATCTACAACATGTAAAATACTCCTGCTACATGGATAATGGAAAAATAGGAGTTTAACTGGGTCTCTAATAGAGAAATACATTACTATAAAGCCATAGATGTAATAATAGATGTTATTGAGATATGTAACAGCAGACAAGTGTGCAATTATATGTACAACATGCAAAAATACACCTGCTATAACGGTGTCAGTATCTCAATTTGTTAAATCCTGTGAAAACATTAATTTGGGTCCACATGGTCCTGAGTTCAAATACAGCTGTGTCTAGCATTTACAGTACATGTATGTGTACATCACCCGTATAAATTCTGATATCTATGACTGTTTCATTACCTATTTGTCCACCCATAGCAGTGCAGTTTGAATGCCTGCTTCTAAAGAATGGCAGACAAAGGTCTACAGATAGGACCATATTTAAACTTTTCCTATTACGACACTAGAAAGTGCATAGAACTTTTCCTATTACGACACTAGAAAGTGCATAGAATATCAGGTCATGCATCAGTATGAATTCCCATTGGATTTTGAAGTATTTAATTCAAATGAGGCCCATTTATATCAGACTGCAGCCCCCAATTATTTGCTAGTAATATCACAGACAACCACAGCAGCACAAGTAACACATTAATAGAGGGCATGCTAGAAGCAACGGTTGCCAGCACATACGTTCCAGTTGAGTAACACCAAGCTAGGGGAACCATTGTGTATGAGAGTCAGTTTGTATGGTTAACTGTTTACACAATACTCGTATAGCTGTATCTTTCAACAGAGGAGTTTTGTACTCCCATCAGGTATGTAACCATTTTGTTTTCACCATGATGCATATGTTTGAATAAACTTAGGGGGGATGGGTATTACATCAGTAAGCCTTTCTTAGAATAGTACTGATGAAATGCCAGTGATCTCTAGCGGTGTTACACCTACCAAGGATGTACAGTACATCAAGGGTATAATGCTCTGTATTAACTAGATACACGGGTCTCCTGGATACTTCCTTGTTAGCAGTTGTATTAGTACCCTGCTATTTGGTTGGCACTGTTGTTTATATATATGTTATGGGTGGGGGGTTCCTTGCTATTGGGCACACTGTTGATTATGAGATGTGTAATCAAGTGGGGAATACTAATCAGTGTCCATTATTGCTGTATCTCTACGTACTCTACTCCCATGTATGTGATCCTGACATGTGTTCTCATTTATTTGTATTTCACAAGATATCACACATGCCGGACGCTGTTCACTTTTCACTGAGGCAGAAAATGACCTCATTATTGATGCTTTGAGACAACACCACCAAGTCCCTCTGTCCAGACGGAGGGCAAATAGGCAAGAGCATGCAGCCTTATGGGACAAATATGGGACAAACTGGTGCACAGAATTAATGCTGTGGGTCACCAGAATCACACATATGAGCAGGTGCAACACTAGGTCACTGATATGATCAACTTGGAACTCAGACATGAAGCGTATGTGGCCCAGGATCATCAGGTCATTGGTGGTGGGCCTGCAGCAGAACAACCTCTGTCAGCCACTGAAGAATTCCTGGCAAACCTTCCAACACAGAGCAGCTCGCAGGCATCCATCACCCAGTATGTCGTGGATGGTAGATGCAACCATTTCCACTCAAGAGGACTGTCCAGGTATACTTCGTTGAATCAGCATTGGAATACTGTAGCTTTCAGCATGTCAGGGTGCACATAATTTTATGTGGGTATCAGGTGTTTGGGGGGGGGGGTTAGCTGCAGTTTTAAGCTCATGCACAGTTTGTGACCCTCATACCTGTTAAACCAGCAGCTACTGTAAATGTGAGATATTTGGACATATTATCCCTGTTATACAGTAACATGGGGTGTTGATTACATTACCTCCCCCTCCCATTTTTCCTGGACCATCAGGAATAGGAAGAGGCTATGCCCTTGCTGCTGGTAAGCACAAAACTGTTTTGTCAGAGATGTAGATTTAGTTCACTGTATTTGCTTGTGTCATCTCGGGCCTGCTGGCTGGATTGATGTACTGTCTGCATGATTGCTAACTGTACAGATATTTTCTGACTGCACAGTTTAGACTGATGCATATGGCTTGTAGGTGTGACAGCAGTGATTGATTTGATATTATCGTCAGGACATTACAGATTGCCAGAGCTGTCCACTTTTGAGTTTTGCAGAACGTCAACAGTGTACATCATTCATGTTTTGCTCATGAAATTCTTGTGAAATTAAGTTTTATTTCCAAATACTTACAGATGTGGGTTAGAAAATAATGTCATCCTGTCCTGCTGTATGAGTTTGGGTGTTATACAGGTCTGTAATAATGACAGCAGTGTATACAGCTTACTATATATTGCAACATAGTACTGCAGAGCTTAGTAATGCAGGCATTAATGTAATGCTTTTCCCTTTTTATCACAGGTGACCAGGAAGGTTGGTCTGTGTCCTCTTCCCAGCCAGATGCCAGTGTCACTTCAGACTCTGATGATGGTAGTGGCCAAAGTGAGGCACAGCTGAGGGTTGCAGGGGCTGAATCTGACACAGAGGTTGACATGCCCACGTTATTACTGTACACAGCCAATATGCATCCGCATACCTAGTCCCCTGTGGCCACAGATATTCGACAGCTGGAGGATGGGGCATTGAACAGGGAAGTGTGGTTAATGTGGCTGCAGTGGCTGTTGACACTGGCCATAGCCAAACAGTTGATGACATTTCACACAGGGAGATTGATAAGGGTGCTCATAGGAAGCCTACTGTCTTTCCACCACCTGCTGCAGGTGTCTCGTCACAGGTCACTCGGTGTATGCTTAGGACCATCATGGAGGCACAGGCACATTCAGAAAGAAACTCCCAGTGAATGCTCAGGGTTATGGATGCAGCGCAGTCTGACATCCATGACTGCCTCCACCGTATTGCTGATATCCTGGGTCAGTTCACTGATGCAGTAATAAGACGTTGGTCTGGAACAGATTGCTCACTTTCTGTCTTGGAACACACGGCGTCTGTGATGGAATGTCTAGTTAGCCTCATGGCTGTAGGTCAACAGCTGAGAATCAACGTGGCTGTGCACAATCACACTCCCGTAGTGGCAGTATATTCAGCTGTCCAGAGGGGAGTGTGCTGTCCACACCACGACATGGCAGGCCATGGGCTTGTGGTCTTGTGTGGTCCTGTGGAAGACACATTCACAGCAGACAGCAGTCACCCTGAGGTAGTAGTACAGCATCTGACCTTAGGTTTGGAGGTGCCAGTGCAACTCCTGGCAGAGCCAGTTCACATGTTCGGGGGAGGAGATGATGAACTGTCAGCTCTACCATGCATGGCTCACAGCTGTCCAACATACAGACATGTAGGGTGTGTACACGCAGACGCACACACACCACTGTCACATTCAGGTCACCTACAGAAACACACGCCACATTTCCATGGCCCATTTTGCCTGCTTCCCTTCCTGACACACACACAAGCTTGCCAATGTATTGGGCCAGCCTAGGCCTCCTGCACCCCCACACAACACCCTGTGCAAGTGACGATACCTATGCTACATCCCTGTCATCTCTTTCATGGATGCAGAGAAATAAAGCTATGTGTCTGATGCACAGGGTGACCTTAATATGAATTTGTTTCATCCATTGTTGCTTTTGACATGCTACTTGTACTGGTCATTTTCAGAATTTGTACATTGCCATTTATAATGACTATACCATAATAGTGTGTGTACATTATGATGGATGCTGTTGTAATGACTGGGTAGTCGCACAATGACAGGTGTCACATGGAAATGTTTGTTTCACTTTCAGGATTGTATAGGACACACCTATGAGTACACATCTACAATCTACTCATCAACGTCAGAGCACAGAACTGAATATCAGCACAGAAGGCAAATGTCAGAAAAGTTGCACAGTATAGGTTCTGGGGCTCATAAGTTCATATGTGTTTAATAAGTAACAAATACAAGGGCTCCTTTAAGCCTAGCTATGCATTCCTAAACACTCTCTCAAGGTCTGATACCATTGATAAGTGTAAGCAGGGTTTTGGGAGCTGAAACATCTACAAGCTGGGGTGTGGTGGTTGAACCATCCACAGTTTCCCTTTGTCCATTGTAGACATTGGTCCACAAGCAGGTATGATTGTCCTGTTCCCTATGCAGTTGTGTAACTTGCACTTGCGTTGGGGTGGAACTGTACTTCACATGGATGTGGAGCCTGTTCCATATAGGGTGTTGTCTCTGGGTTACATACCTGTCTCTCCAGCATGTCCTGTATATACCACAGACAGAGTGTAGGTCTGTAGAACAGGTAATTCTGGTGCTAATTGTTTCATGGATATGCAAGAGGTCCACAGTAGGGTCTGACACTGCCCTGTATGGCAAGCATACATCTTCCCTCCAAAGCATGTAGGATAAACGCTACACGGATAGGGCCTTTACGTGGTTTGCATAGGAGATGTTACATACACCATGTAGTGCTTTACTGAGCAACCTCTGTGGATGTTATGGTTGTTGGATATGCATGGTTAGTTTCATACCAGAGATGGCATTGCACCAATGATAGGTATGATGAATGTCTATTACAGTGGAACAGTGGCTTCCTTGGATTTACATGCCATACTTTTGTTTATAGGTTGCACAACATACAGTAATATCCACAATATCACAGACACATGACAGGCAAAGGGTAGTCAACTATTTATGTCCATAAGTCAGTGACTACTGGGTCAACTATTCAAGGTGTGCTGGCAATACAATAGCTACCAGTGGTGGATGACTTCCCAAAAGGATAGTATTGTGCATTACTTGGTATTTAGTGTTAGCCCATGCCTCTAATGACACCTGTATGTCTGTATCAGCCCCTGCTGGAGAACATTTGTGTCTGTGTGGGATTCAATGACAGCTCCTCATTAGGATGAAGTCTGCGATGACTAGAATGTTGGATTGTGTGTTGGCTTGACTTGTGGGCTTATAGGTTGGTCTTCCATAACATGGTGCTATATGTGTTGATATGTGTGCTGTTTTCACAGAGTGTATATGGGGCTGCTGAGGACATTTGTTATCTGGACTTTCTCTACGAAGTTTTTATGATTTATGTAGGTTACATGTCAGTGCCTCAGCTCATATCTGCTTTGGATTTTGTGTGATGGGTGTGACGTGTACCACTAACTACCTTATTGATATTAGGAGTACATTTATGTGAGAGCTTTGCCTCCAGTGACATTGTGTGTATACATCTCTCACATACCATATCAGTTTGTTTGTTAATGAATTGGTTGTTGGTAAACATGAGGTGATTTCCTCATTGCCTCAGGATGCCCATATCCACGAGGGTAGTAAAGTTCACAGTGGCAATCCTGATATCCATGGCAACAGATCTTTTATTATTGATTAAATAGATTTATTGAGAATATCACTCAATGTCACAAGTATTTGTTTCACAAATATGGGGGCAATGCTTGACACTGCATGCTGGCTCTCCTGTGTGCAACTCTGTATTGGAGTTAATGCCATCATGGTTTCTGAGAAAAATGTCACCCAAGTGTCTGGTTCTTTACAGAACATTGCCAAACACTGGAAGGGACTTTAATACATACACTCTGTAAAGTTATGGATGACATGTTTAGGCAGATATTCCGAAGTTACACACTAATCAAGCAGTGCATACTGAAAAAGAACAATTACTTTATGAAGAATGCTGAAAAGAGGGGAGTCACCTGAATTGCTGTTACCTGGCTACTACTACTGCTGGTCACAACATGGCCTCACTGTGGTGGGATACAAAGCTCCTGTTCTTTGTCTCTCACTAGGAGCAAACCATTAGCACCAAGCTCAAGATAAGAAGTGGGCCACAGCCTGTTTGTTGATCCACACACTTGTCACACACAGTGTAAGGCTCTGTAGGCTTGTTGTATCCTTTTCCAGGTAGATGCCTTAATTAGCAACCAGACCAGTTATTTGACGTTTGCATGTATTATGCCTTGGGTTCCGAGGCTCATAGCATTTGACTAGGATACTAAACTGATGGTAATTAGGAGCACAGCTGCTGCATCCCAATATAAGGTTAAGTTTCGGGTCACATACATGTCCAAGGTTTCTCTGTCAAGCTCCACAGCAGCAGTGATCCATGTTAGGTGACAGTTTTACAGCAATTCTTGTAGCCTGGCCTTCATCAGCTTAATAGTGTTGATCTGAGTGACATGGATGTGAGGCCTACTGCACAAGGGTGACCACCTTTGGGCAATGTCTCTGTCCCTCCCACATGTCCTAGGTATGTCATACTGTACATGTACTGTACATGTATGTTCCCGGAACAGTAAACTCTGTTCCCACATCATTTCACACATTTGCTGTCTAATTGTTTGACAGACATTGCAGACTTGCAAGGCTGAAGTAATGACAGTGAAGTTTGACAAGTTTTCTGTGCATGCACGGACATGCACATCTTACCTACAAAGTGTGTTTGAGGCTGTGAACCCCAAGGGTGTAGCAGCATGACTCTTACGTTGCTGGAGTTTGCATTGTCACATTTGTAAGTATGATGTTGCGACCATGCCTAATAACAGGATTATGCTTCATGCAAGTGCCACAAGCCTGGCAAAGCAGCATACTCAATCTGTCATGTTATCCCACACTGTCAGGTACTGTTTACCTTAGATTTACACCATAAAGGTAATAACATGTTACATGTAAGCATCTGTTAGGCCACTGCCTAATCATGGCCTGTTGTGACATGTACACAAGCAATAACCTATTGCTAATGGGGTTATCTCTGACTGTTGCAGAGATGTGGACAGTGTCCTCCATACAAACACGTATGAGAGATGCATCTCAAATAAAAACCTTGAATCCGTGTTCTCAAACACACCTGTCACTACATATGACAATGAGCAGTTTGCCAACATGCCCACCTCACCTCCTACTCTACCCATATCCACATCACACATACCTACATATATGGAGGTCCATACCAGAAACATACTTAAACACCAGACACCTCACCAACAGAAACACAAGCACGCTGCACATAATACATCCTCTGCAGAACACAGTACACATAATAGGTAATGCACCACTGCCTCACTAGTCAAACCCTTACGGCAAAACACAAAAGAAAAAACATATTAGGCATAGGTGATTGCATTGTGAATCACATTGATTTCCCTCTCACTAGGCTAGATAAGGGAAAGGTGAATGGTCATCTGTCTGGGAGGTGCCAGTATAAGGCATATCACACATGGACTCAAGTCTGTCAACAGCAGGTACTGTTATGACTGCATCATAGTTCCTGTTGGTGAGTAACACTTGTGACATACCTCTCTGGACTGTGTGACGACAGACATAACTAAGCTCTCGCACTGCTTGTCTCAGGCAGGTATGGCCTTGGCCATCAGCTGCATTTTACCTTCACCTAGGATGATGCCTCAGTTCAAAGAGAAGATGATTGACTTCAATAATAGGCTTAGCATCTGGTGTCAGTCTAAGGGGATCCACTATCTGTCAGCCTGGGATGACATGCACAACAGACCTTGATGCTTTGCCACAGATGGTCTTCATCTGTCACCCCTAGGGTGTCAGCTGTTGGCCAAGGCTATTCCCATCTCCATAGTGACCTTTTTAAGCAGTGTCTCAAGGACAAAATTTCCAGTGTAAAAACCCTATGTACAAACAACCTCAAGGTTATGCTTCTAAACACTAGGATTGTCAACAGGAAACTGCACTCACTGGAAGCTGTCCCTCACCTTGGAGCACACAGACCTTTGTGCAGTCACACACACCTGGGTCGTCAAGGCTGTGGCGAGCACCACAGCCATACCAGGTTGCTCCTCCTTCCACATGTGCAGACCTCAGTCTGAAGGCATGCAAACTAATGGGGGTGGTGTATAAATATTCTTTAATGATATATGGTAGCATTGTCGTCTCACAGCAAGTGGTTCTCCCGTTCGATTCTCAGCTGGAGCGCCTTCTGTGTAAAGTCTGCATGTCCTCCCCACGGTAGAGTGACGTTTGAAAGACGTGTGAATGGGCGTGCCTTCATTGAAGGTTGGGCGTCGGGCTGGCACCTCTGCACCATAAAAATCTACTGCCAATCATTAGCAGACCGGAGTTCCTCTGTGGCATCCCCTAACCGGGAAAAGCCGAAAGAAGAAGAACAACAACACACCCGCATTGGTTACACAGTATGATTCCATGTATACATTTCAGGTGCTATTGACTGTGTTTGAGGCATCTGTTCAAGTCATTGCCAGCTACGGGAGCCCATCCATGAATTAGGACACCTCTCTGCTCACTCATCTGCATACAGACTGTAGAACATCTCAAATGAAATGGATAGGTCTACAGAGAAATCTAAGTCTGGGCCTAGGACAGAGCCCTGTGGCACTCCCTGACTGTAACCAATTATTTCACTTGTCTAATTGCTCTATGATACTTACCATGTCTTATATGAAAGCCATGCAGCTTTCTATCTTATTAAGAGTGCATCAGCACCTAGTTGTTCTAATTTATTGATCAGTGTTTTGTGTATGGCCTTATCAAATCTCTCTAAATTACATCACAGCACAATTTTTCCTTTATACCTACTGTTATATTGTCATAGTACATCATGCTGCAGGTGGTACTTAGATCTATTTTCAATACATGCATGGTGATATATGGTTTCATGTCCCAACCTTTACAGTTCTGATACAGACTAATCCAATATTACCAAAGACTTTTTAAATAGTCTTGGATATGCGGTGCAGACACAAATGTGTAATTAATATGTGAAATAGGTTAATACTAGTATAGCATGCACAGAGTCACAGTCTGTAAAACAATACTTATTACTCCTTAACATGCAACATTTCTGGATATCTCAGGATTAGAACCCTGAACAGCATCACACAAGTTACCTGCCTTAGTCCTTTGAGCCACAGCAACTGCTTAACAGACAGGGGATCATTCGTCACACATCACCTCCATAAGTATGTACTTTGCTATTCTCATTTAACTAACACATAATGTGTAACTTCAAATTATACATTACTGTACTGATGCTGTGTGGCATACTAAGTGTGTGAAATGCCCATACAGCATAGATGATTTATTGTTATGGCAGTTGCAAGAGGACAGTGCTGTTTTGAGGGGTGGGGGAACAAAAACCCATGTTCTGCTAGGGCACACACTAGTCCGACTATCATTTAACCTCACACACTAGTCCGACTATCATTTAACCTCACTTTCTAACATATTCCTTGAATGAAGTACCATTAGTCTGTTGCAGTAGGACTGCATGATCATTCCATGCATGAGGCCTACAGAATACAGATGGTGACATGTTAGTGGAATGGGTGTCTGCAGTCCCATGTGGATGTAATTTCTGTCCAAATAGCCCAGTATAGTTGCCTGTATAATGTACCCAGTCCATAGCTACAATGACATAATATAACAATCTACTGTACTACTTTGTAGGTTATGGACTTACCTTGCAAGTGCAGCAGTTGACACAACTGCAGTCCAGGGCTCACTCTGTCTGATGTGAGGAGTACACAGCCAATACATGGATAGGTACAGCATGTTTGATGTCGCTGGTATCAGTTTTAATATCTGTATGTGAGTAGGAGTAAGGTGTTAGTCTCTAGGTCCCGAAGTTGTCAGTGAATATGCTATGCGTTGTCTCTTAGCCAAAGACAGGGCGTGCTGAGCACGCCTAAGTCTGGCTACAGGGACATCAGCAGGGGGTTCCCCCTCCAGGTTCGACTGTGGCAGTGGTGACTGAAGCACTGGTGGGGACTGTGTATCCCTTCCCTTTGCTGATCCTGCTGCAACTGTTTCCGCAGGATCAGATTGTATAGTGTACAACATACTGTGAATATCTATGCACATATGGCTGTAGTATACTGCAGGGCTCCAGATATACCGAGGCACTGGAGCTGTGACTTCAGAAGCCCAAACACATGCTCTATGATGTACCTGGTTTGTGCCTGTGCCTCATTATGCAGGGCGTGTGTGTGCATTTCTGATGAGTATTGTCATCCACAGTTCCAGTGCGTAGCCAACATCCCCCAGTAAATGGCCCTGTGGAATGCCCCCTCAGCAAACATCTGGTACAGCTGTGATGTGCGCCAGATGTGGGAGTCGTAATAACTGCCTGGGTTGCCAGCACACACATGCAAGATAATCCCCTGGTCATTGCACATGAGTTGGCAGTTGAAGTGGTATCCCTTGCGGTTAACATAGATGCTACCCTCCTCACCAGGTGGTGCTTTGATGTGTACACAAGTGCAGTCTATGGCACCCAGTTCTTCAGTGTAGTGTGCTACACGGTAGAAGTATTGCATAGTGCTGGCCCTCATATCAGGGTCAAGGGGAAAAATATATGTACTCACTGGCATGTGGGAGCATAGCATCCAGAAATTGGTGGATTATCCTGGATGCAGGTGCCTATACCCCCCCATAATGTCCCTAGTTGGTTTTTGAAAGGTACCTGTAGCTAGTATCGTAAGGGCTCCACATACCTTAGTTTCCACTGGAGTGGGTTCTCCTCTGTTAACTCTGGCTCTGAGTTGAGGATGACAGAGGTGACTGAGCTTTTGTAATACGTCCCTGTCCACCCAGTAGCGCTGTACAGTCTCCAGCTTATGTAGCTCCTTCTCGGCCTAGGCCTGTTGTCAGCAGCACCTGCAGCATTGACTTTAGCATCCAGCACATACAGATGTAGAATAGTTGCAGCAGCTCCTAGCATTATCTCAGTTAAAATTTCCAAGTCTCTACTGCAGTGCTTCAGAGTATTGAGAGGAAATCCGAATGTAGGGTGTATGCAAACTTTATACAGTTCTGCTGTAGGTCCACCATGCGGGATTGGCTAATTATGATGCAGTTCACCTGCCTAGGATGTAAATGACAAGATTTAAAAGCCCTTATACAAAAGTATACATTAGTAATTGAAGGTTTTACTTGACAGATGCCTACATCATTACTGTCCTGTGGGTAGTCTGCTCATGCAAATATGCGCACTAAAAAAATCCTAAAGTTAACATGACACATCCCCTGATGTTATTCACATCCATTGGGAATATCAAAATTGTGTAGGAGCCTACATGAAGTGGATATGCGGACATCGTTTCTCCTTTTAGCGATTCAACAAAGGAACCTCATTTGCATACATATTCAAGCTGATAGCTTGAAAACGCAGCTGTGTAAGCTAGGTAACAGCACGAATGCACCGTTGTATGAACCTGATGCAAGGTCCTATAGTACATTTTTGAAAACTAAATTATATATGTTATTTAAAGATTTTTTTCTGTTAAGCATGTTTGGACAGTGCAGAGCATAGCCCAAAGATGCGAAAATGATTAAAAAAAACATTATTATTAATTTTACATATCCCCTTCCTTTTACAAACATCCACGATGTATGTTTTGCTTATGTCTGTATGTGATCTACTATTTTCAGGGGAGTTATGTCCATATTTATGGACTTTTACATCCCCTTCTGTCCATGTAGACTTATTTTCTGAGTACAGTATGAACATGGACACTGAGTCTACACGGATGTCTTTCATCTTGTTGGATCACTCCACCTGCCTTGTTTGCATAAGATTTATCTGCTTAAGCAGAAATTTGCATTCCATGGACATTTCCCTGTTTGTGTGTGCTTGCACGCTGCTAAGTGATGCTTACTGAATCTAAAAATGTTCGCTCTTGTGTACGCATCTGCGTACATGAAAAAATATGTGTAGGCTTTACTGAATTCCCCCTTTTGTCTTTTTAGAAGCAAGTATAGTTTTCCAATTGTCCTTTTCATGTTGGCGATTCAGGGAAGTGTAATTCTATTCCATTCCCTTGCAGTTTGACAGTAGCTTGCTGTTAGAAATAAGGAAACTGTTTCCTTCAAGTGAACACAGTATTTTTGTACCATTACTTAGAAGCATTTTATGCCTAGCAGAATAAAGAATTTGAGCCCCTTAGTGTTATGTTTAATGCTTTAGTCATTCATTGGCCAGCAATATTCATTCATTCTGGTACATTGCCTTACTATGTAGTTTTGTCCAAGCAGCTCTGAGAACAAATTCATTATTCAAGAGAAAAATGAAAAGCATCACTATTATTGATCTTGGGGGAAAATGTGGCTTTTTTGAAGGTTTTGCCAGAGTCCTGTCAATACCATCGTAGTCCCTTTCATTCATTCTGGTGCACTGCCTTATAATATGCCTTCACCCATTGATATAAATTTTGAACTTATAACCTGAAGTAATATTTGAACCCAGGCAATGACAGTACTTCTCCCAGCAACTGTCACTCTGCCATGGCTTTCATTTGTTGAATATATGCATAGTTTGCCTGTTAAGAATCAAATTGATCGGTGGCCAGCATGTGAATTGAGTGGTAGCATCTTTCTTTAACTCTGTCCTTAAAATCCATTTCTGACAGGAAAATTTAAAAAATATTTATTGTGGACAGTTCATCTTTGCCGGAATATCACAACTACTGGTACAAGACATCTACATAAAAAAATTGGCATTTTCTACAAATATTCCTGTCAAAAACCTGAAGAGAAAGCATCAGGACCAGAGAAAAGATGAGCTTCACAGAAAATACGATGTCTGACCAAACAATGAAGAAGGATTTACAGTCATTATTAACAACAATGCAGGACTTGCCATTGAAATTTGATAAAATGAAGAAGAAACTGGACGCTTTTCAAGAGAATAGTAAAAAGCAAATCCAACAACTACAGGAATTGACAAAGCAACAGACCTTGAAGATAGAAAATATGGAAAAAATAATGTAGAAAACAGAATTTCTGACTGTGAAAACATATTGACACACTAAACAGACAACATATTTCACTAATGGACAAAAATTGAAGCTCTAGAAAATAGATCCAGATACAACAATCTCCGGATTTATGGAATACCAGAAGGAACTGATGGTAGTAATATGATGAACTTTCTTAATACATGGCTTACAGACATTTTAAAGCTTCCAGAGGCTCTTTCCTATGGGATTGAGAGATCTCACAGATCCTTAAAGTCAGTCTCAGTATCAAACAATCCCAGGTCAGTCACAGTCAAACTCTTTTCATCTCAAGATGAAGAACTTATATTAAAACCTGCCTGGTCTAATTCCCCAATCAAATGTGGAGAGCACATAATCCAGTTTGATAATGATTATTCATCTGTGGTGATGGCCAAAAAAAGTGTGTTTACCATAAATAAAAGAACTTAAAAAAAAGGCAACTCAAAATACATCTGCTGTTTCCAGCAAGAATTAAAATCTTCAGTGATGGCCCAAAAATATTTGACTCAATAGAAACAGCAGTGACTCTTCTATCAACTAATAAAGTCTTAGACAAGATAGACGAAACGTATTTGAGTTCTTTTGGTTTGAAACACCATGCTGAAAAAAATGAATGGAAAACAAATGACAAGAAGAAGAAAAATCTGAGAGACAAAGATGAAAATCTAAAGATGTTTAAACAAATACTAGAGTAAAAGTACTCATTCAAATGTTTAACTAGTCAGATAGATCCAGATTTTACAACAAAACCACCATGGAATATAAAAATGACCTTGGTGACATGTACTATTTGGAAACAATCTCATTTACAAGGTGAATGCCTTTTATTATTTATACTAATGCAACATCTCTTCATATTAACAGCAAGAAAAACCTAATTATTGCAGTAGTCTATATCCCCCGAGGCCAGAACATTCCCATTTTAGAGGAATTTCTATCATGGATAAACTTACATGTATCAAACTTACATGTATCAAATGAAACTATAACCCTAGGAGATACAAATATTAATTGGTAAAATCTTACCTTCAACTCCCCAGCCAACAGCGTAAATTTACACAGCTTTACTCAACGTATCAAAACTTCCACCATGGCCTATCTACAGGATCAGAATCTATCTTAGATTGGATATTAGTTACCCACCCTCACAATTACTCAAACTTTGGCACCCTATCCAATGTACTAAGTGATCACCTCCCAGCATACACCCACAGGGATCATCCTCAAATACTCAAAACACACTCCTATAAAACATTCATGAATCTCACCCACTTTGACCAAAATAAATTCTCAGACATTCTAAAAACCCATAACTGGCTCCTACTAAAAACTCTTCCCCTAGATGAGGCAATTAATTTGCAAAGCTTTTCTTGGATACTCTTAATAGCTTAGCCCCATAAGTATCAAGCGAACAAAAGTGAATCCACACCCCATGGCTAACAAATCTGACCAAACAATGCCTCCTTCATAGAGATAAAGCATGGAAAATCTGGCAAAAAGATAGAACACAACAAAACAAAATTAATTTCAAACCTCTCAGAAATAGAGTCAAGAAGCTAGTAATACAAGATAAAAAAAAAAAAAACTTTTTCTCCTGTAAGTTAAAAACCTTACAGAATAATCCAAAGGTATTTTGGAAGTCAGTCTCCACCCTTCTCAATCCTGGCACTCTACAAAATCTGTCTCCTGCACCCGAAAAGACCCCACAGCAAATTTCCCATGACTTTAATACCTATTTTATTACCACCATCCAAAAATTAGTCAAAGATTCCGCAACAAGCCTAAACCCATACTCCCAGAATACTAATAATGTCATACAAAATGACAATGCACCACTCATTCCAAACATTCCAATCCACCCACAACTCACTCATTTTTTATTCAACCAGTACCCACATCTCTTATATGCAAACTCTTAAAAAAACTCAAACCACGCTCTTTCCGCAGACAACCTTCCCCCAGAATATTTACAACTAGCAGCAAACACAATTGCATATCCAGTTAGTATTCTTATAAACTGCTCTCTCACAGAAGGATATGTCCCATATTTATGAAAAAAATCTATTTGCTCCACTACATGAAGGCAGAAACTCTCACGACCTCTCAAACTTTTGCCCCATCTCTATGCTTTCCCCATTATCCAGAATCCTTGAGAAGTGTTTACACACAACTACTCAAATACCTTATTGATAATGATCTTCTGTCTCCCACTTAGCACAGCTTACACCCAGAGCACAGCACTATTACAACCCTGCTCTCATTCACCGATACAGTTAACAAAGCCTTAGATATAGGTTACTCCAGGTCAGTGATCCTAATAGATCTATCTAAGGCTTTTGACACAGTATCGCATACTAAACTTCTGATCCATTTAACAAAACTTGGCTGCTCCCCCAAATCCCACAACTGGTTTACATTGTACCTAAACAATAGACAACAATCTGTAAAGTGGCATAACATCCAATCTGATTATCTGTCAACATAGGAGTCCCACAGGGTTCCATTCTGGGACCATTACTCTTCAATGTCTTTATTAATGACCTCCACAAAGTCTCACAATTAGGTAAAATTATCTAATACTCCTCTGATTTGACAATAATCTCTACTTCAATTTCTCTGACCTCCTCACAGTTACTCAAAATGCTTTTACAAAGACTGAATCATGGTGAAACAATTCACAAGTGCTACTAAATGCCAAAAAAGCAAAACTTCTATTAATTCTCTTCAAGACAACCAGATATAGACTTCAAAATCTTCTCTACAGATGGAACTGAGATAGAAATAGTAAAACCTGCCAAACTACTAGGCATTACAATTGATGACAAACTTGCCTTTTAAATCCACATTCTTAACTCGATAAAGAAAACACACTTTAA
The DNA here is from genome assembly GCF_019279795.1 of Protopterus annectens. Lineage (NCBI taxonomy): Eukaryota > Metazoa > Chordata > Ceratodontiformes > Protopteridae > Protopterus > Protopterus annectens. The sequence goes on from NC_056731.1 coordinate 1,774,044,095, forward strand.
ACTTGGGCAAACTTTATCATCACAAACTCTACATGGACAAACACACCAAAGCAAAACTGACAAATACCTTTCTCATCCCTGCCCTACTTTATGGTAGTGCCATCTTTACTAACCTTCACTCATCCCTCAGCAATAAACCTCAGTTTTGCTACTATAAAATAGCTAAATTCACCTCAGGGAAGCCTGACCTCTCACACCACTGCCAAGCAATCTCTGAACTGAACTGGTTGGATTTCCCAAACTATTTCTGCTTTACTCAAATGCTGGCCCATAAACTAATTTATAAACCAAATACCTGCCCAGCACTCTTATCAATACTACAAACTTATATTTCTACATGTACCCCAAAATCCTCCAGCAAACTGTTACTGAGTGTAACCAAGCCCAATAAATGAGCTGGATAATGCTTGTTCTCCCATACCATTGCTAAACAATGGAACTGCTTACCCTCCCATATTACCGAAATAGACTGTATAAAGACATACAAAGTAGCATTAAACACTTACTTCCTAAATAACCTGAAATGCCAATGCAACACAAACAAGCCACCATAAAACCCACACTACTTAATATTAACCCACTTCCATAGTTGAAAATACCTACTACTCTTACCCCAACACAGCTCTATTTACCACTATTTTCTGTTTGGTAAGAACTGCCATGTTTTCATGCAATGCCAAAAAAAAAGAAACCACTCAAGTTTTGTAATATACTGCCAACTGTTGTCTAAGTTTTTATAGGTTTTGATACATACTGTTAAGTTTTATATGTCTGTGCATTCTACTTTTATAATTTTTGTTAACGTTTGCATATTCCACTTTTTATAAAAATGTGTCAAGTGTCTATATTTTATTTGACTGTATTAATTGTGGAGCTTTTCTCACCAGGCCTCCACTGAAAATGGGTTCCTGGCCGAGTGGACGTTTCCTAGTCAACAAATGTCAATAAATAAATAAAATAGACATTTAAAATAAGACAAATATCAAAGAACTGCTTTAATGTCTAGAACAAGTATTACTAACTTGCTATGTCTTAACATATGAAAAATGAAATTTCCTGACATGCTTTTTGGGCTTTAATAGTTTAATAATACAATGCTATACTGCTTTTGACTCTGGAATGAATGACAAGGAAACTGCCTTTTATTATTTATATTAATGTAGTATTAAACATCTAAAATAAAACAAATATCAAACAACTGCTTTAATAACTAGATCGGGTATTACTGACTTGCTATATGTTACATATGGAAAATAGAATTATCATACATGCTTTCAGGCTTTAATAGTTTGATAACACAATGCTATACTGCTTTTGACTCTGGTGTAAATGGTCTAGGAAATATAAAATGATACAACTTTAAAAAACACATTTTTATGATTTGTTCCTTTGTAAACTATGTGTTAATAGCTATTAATAGTAAAAATGTTGTTTGGGGCACTTTTCTGTGGTACAGTGGGTGCTGGTAGTCAGATTAAATGAAATAGAAAAAAACTGAAAGTAAAAAACTGCTGTCTAACCTCATGGCTTATTCTAGAATTCTAAAAGCTTCACTTACAGTTTTCTGCTTTCCTGCCGAAGCCACGAGCTGGTAAAATATGTTTTTAATCCATTTTGATGTATTGCAATAAAAAAAAAAAAAAAAAATGCTGTTAGTGTCGTTTGCATTTTTATAAATGGCCAGCAACGAAAGTACTAGATTACAGAGCGTGACTACTACTTGAAGTAAAGCAGTATGGGGCTTAACTTAAACCAAAAGGCTCTTAAAGTGACAAGTATATACTTCACCAAAATAAGTGCTTCAAAGCATTACTGAATATGAACATATACATAGTATAGATTTAATAATCCTAAAAGGAATTAAGAGGAATTACCACAAAAGTACTATAATATATCTGCAAAGGAAATAACATCATGAACAAGATAGAAGCAACTGATGTAAACAGTTAATGCAAACTCATATGTATGCATACTAGGACACACAGCTATAAAAGAAAGTATGACTAATTATAACAACAAAAGTAATAATAATTTAACAGCGAAGAAATCAATAAATAAATATATGTCTACACAAATTTATTCGGTAAGAAGCTGAACCAGATGTAATAAAGAACTAGTATAGTATTATATAAATGTCATGAAAGGATTATAAGAATCAGCATACTTAAGACTGGTAAATAAGAAATGACACATGATAAACATGAACAAGTCTGATGTCAGTCGACAGTCATCAACTGTGAAGATGAATAGATTAAGTTCAATTATTAAACAAGACATACAGCAATACTGATATGTTTAATGTATTAAGATCAGGTCAGATATTTATGAAATGCTTAGAATTCTGTTGTGCTTCATAGAGAAAAACATGGTACAAGAAAAGTTAAAAGTAAGAGATTACATGAATCAGATGAAGCCTTAATAAATTCATATTAATTGCTGATACTATCTAAAGTATAAAATATCACAAAAATTGCATATAACTTATCTGTTAAACAAGAACATTATGAAATGATTATGAAGCCTACAGGCTTTTGAGGGGAGAGCTATGACTGGCATACAGGGGATTGTCAGACCCCACTCTGATGGACCTCCTGCATATACACAACAAACAGTACCAGAATTACCCATTCTAAATACTTAAACCTTGCCTGTGATATAAATAGGACCTACTGGAGAGATATATATGTATCCCAGAGACTACCCTGTGTATGGAACAGGCTCCCCATCCATGTGAAGCAGAGTTCCGCCCTAATCCAATTCAAGTGCAACTTGGACAATTGGATGGGAAACCAGAAATTCATCTCTAGTTTGGCACCTATGTCTCTGATACAAATAGGGAACCTATAAATGGTTCATATTCTAGGCCCATTCTTACACTTACCAAGGGTATCAAAACTTGTCAGAGATTTGGGATGCATGGCTAGACTTAAAAAGACCCTTGTGGTCGTTAGCCTAGTAAACCCCTGTGAACCTATGAAAGCCTTTAATATGAATACAAACAGACCTAAATCTAAAGACGTAAAGAATTCAACTCAACCGATGAATGTACTATATAAAGGTGTTTATTTTATACATAGAGATTATATTAGAAGCCAGAATGTTGTTGTATATTAAAATCAAAAGTTTATAACAACAATAACAATGTTTTCATTAACCTGACTGGACGTTGAAACAAATGAAGTTTCATAAAACTCTCTTGTCTTAACAGTAGGAAATATGAACCTACTTGGACTGTGTACACATTGGCTTTGCAACAAATACTAACAGTCATCTTAGTTGTATATTAAATGTGGTGTAAAGAAACACTATAAATAAAATGGTTACTTAGAAATATTCAAATAGGCAAAATGATGTATATGTATAAAGTGGTGATAAATGAAGCAGGAAATGCATTGATAATAAAGCATTGTCTAAATAAAATGTTGACACTATACAATAGATACTGCTGCACTTGAAAACAGATGTTGGTTGAAGGACATTAAATAATACATTGAGATAAAATATAAGATGTATATACTAGAACAATGTTGTATTTAAAATTGGTTACACTATTTTATTTAACTACGGACAGTAAAATCATATAACAATCTCTGTAATAGTGTTTAATTGAATATTATACAGTTTAGTAGTTGAAGTTTGATAGCACACAAGCAGTAAGAATTTGATGCTTTTAGTTATATTTGTTGGGAAAACTGAGGGAAGATGTTGAATAGGAATAAGAGGGGTCACTTGAAGGTAAACCTATTCAAGGATAGGATGTTTTCTACCATGGAGGGAATGGTCTGTTGTTTATATTCTGAAAACCACTTTTTACACAGGCAGTTTTTATTTGTACCTTTTAAATGGATGTCTATGCAATGCATTTATAACATATATGAAATGAATGGTAAAAAGTCTTCAGCACACATACAAGGTTATGTACAAACACAAAAACAGGACAGTGGTTAAATACAAAGGTATAGTTAGTCCATCTGTGAAATGCATTTCTGTCAATGTGAATGGCTTAAATAATAGCTGTAAAAGAGGAAGCTTACAAATATATCTTAATCTATGTAAAGACCAAGTAATATTTTTACAAGAAACTCATCTTGTACACCAAGACATTAATAAGATTAATATGCATAATTACACGTTACTCGCATGTTCAGAATATAATAATAAGCAGAGGCAATATTATGGATAAAGACTACCTTGATGCCCAAGATCATAAATACAGTCAATGATAAGACGAATGTTTTGTTTGGTGGCAGCATTACTAAATGGCTTGGCTTATACCTTGGTAAACAACTATTGGATACTAGGACTAAGTGCCAGGGCAGCCAAACAACATTTAGAGAACATAGTACAACATTCCAAAGGTAATACAATAATTGCAGGAGATTTTAATTGTATAATGAAAGAAGAGGACACAAATGCTAAAAACACACGCAAGAAATATCCACTATCAAAATTACTTAAAGCTTACTGACTCGTATAACTTAATGGACATTAACACATATGCTGGACAAGATTCATTGATATTCACACATTACTCATATAGACATAACGCCTTTTCCAGAATAGAGAGAGAGTGTTATATAACAAAAAATCTTACCACAATAATAAGCAAAGTCAAAACAATCACCTGCCCCTTCTGAGACCATAATGCAGTAACTTTTGAAATAGTTTAACTTTAAGAGAAAACTTGCAATCATAAGAATTCCAGCCTAAATAGCAAACCTTAAAGAGTTTAAACGATACTATACTGCAGAGATGCAAACCTTTCAAGATTTAAACCTCACAGAAGAGGTAGCAGACATATATATATATATATATATATATATATATATATATATATATATAGAATGCAATGAAAGCATATTTATTTGGGAAGGCAGTAGCTTGGTATAAAAAACAAAAGCATTGGAATAAAGAACTGGCAGCACTACTAACTAAAATAGATAAAATTAAATTAGATATTCAGAAAGGCAACTTAGCTTCAAAAAAAGAATTAGAAGACCTTAACAAAAAGATATTGAACCATAAAACAGTGATTAATCTAGAGAAGGTCAAACTGTGTGCTTACTCTATGCATCCAAAAAATCAAAGGAGAATAGCTAACAGGACGAAAAGAATGATAAAGGCAAATCAGATAAAAGAAATATACAATACAGACAAAAAAGAAAAGTATCAGACTTAGAAGGAATTCGAGAAGCCTTTAGAGTGTATTTAATAAACACAATAGTCAAGAAAATAAAGTAGAATCAATTGAAGCACTTAGAAAATTCCCCAAGGAAAATATAAGACTAAAACTATCAGATGAACACAGAAAAATAATAGCTAAAGACATAACCATGACAGAATTTAAAGTGCTAAGAAACTAAAATTAAACAAGGCCCTAGGTAATGATAATATGACACCAGAGATTAAACTACTATCTAATAATGCATTAAATCTGTTACTAAGTGTGTTCACATCAGTTAAAGAAGGTAACAAATGGCCTCCTCCTTGGAAATACACTCAACTGTCACCAATTTTGAAACAAGATAAAAAACCTGATGAGTGTACCTCATATAGACCCATAAGTTTATTCAATATAGGTTTAAAATATTTATGACAGTTCATGCAAACAGAATAAAATAAATTGTGCTGTTATTGCTAGAGAACGATCAAATAGGATTAATTAAAAACAAAAATACATGACAATATAAAGAGAATTTTGTCCCTTATTGATTTCATAAACAAAACAAACAATAAAATGAATATAATTTGCTTAGATATTAACAGTGCATTTGATTCTGTGAATTGGGATTACCTTTGACTTGCACTGGTGGAGTATGGATTTCTGAAAAATTTTACCTCACTAATAAGGTCTCTTTATGATAAATCTTCAGTGTACATAAAATAGGATCCTGTTTGTTGGAGCCTATTACCATTACAAAAGGTACAAAACAGGGTTTTCCACTTTCTCCTTTGTTATTCCCTTTAGTAATAGAACCATTAGCAAATTTCATACGTGCAAACCCAAACATTCAAGGAATTCAACTAGATATGGACCTTGAGTTAAAGATTCAACTATTTGCAGATGACATTTTATTGACTTTAAAAGAAGATAATAACACACTAAAAGAGCTATAGAAAGCAACAAAACAGTTTAAGAAGATTTCTGGACTATCATTTAATGAAAACAAAGCCATTATGTTACTGATAAATATGAACAAAGAAGCATTAAATAAAACATATAAATATCTATCTAGAAATGGTACAATCAAATACTTGGCAGTTAAAATTACAAATGACCTAGATCCAACAGTGCAACTAAACTATAAAGAGATTTTGGATAATATCAAAGAACTCGTACAAAAAAAGCTAATTTTTGCCATGGAGGAAAGACTATATATAATTAAAATTATTATATTCCCAAAAATTCTGTATTTTATACAAGCTTGCTCGCTACCTCCGCCTAAATCATATTTAAAACAATTTGAAGGGTTAATATCAAAATTCTTATGGTACCTTAAAAAACCTAGAGTTGACCTAAGACAAGGCCCTATGTAATGATAATATGACAAAGTGGAATACGCTTACCAAATTTAGAAGGATATATACAATTGTCAGCTTTATGGTTAAACAAAGAATATACTTCCAAATGGCAACTAGTACATGAAAAAATCTGGTTAAAAAACACTTGTGATACAATAAATAAACATATGGAAATAGTACCAAATAGCTTACTTTGGTTATTGAAGGAATATATGGCAACAGGGAAACACAAAAAATATTAATTCTAAATACATTTTCAATACCCTTAAGTCTTTTATTGACTTTGTAAACAAAAATCCGGATATGAAAGCATGGTCTTTTTTCATATTCCCAAAAGCATATACACAAAATAATATTATAACTCGGGACACAGTAGCAGTTAAAACACTTAATAAGAATGGTCTAATTTACTAGCATCAGTTGATAAACACTAATAAAGTACTAATGATAGAGCAAATCATTAGTGAGTTCAATCTTGAAAATAATATGTGGTTAACACTGCAGGGATTAAGACAGTTTTAAGCCAACTAGCAATAATGCAAAAGTCAAAAGTCTGTTAGGGAAAAGGTTCCTAAGTTCATAGAGCAGTTAATAACACTGATGGAATTTCCCACAAATTGGAAAGGAATTTTATCAGTATTGTACAAATTAGTTAAAGAAACAAGAATGCAGAATAAACAAAATATATAGAAATACTATGAAACGGTTAATGGTAAAATGCCAGATGATAAAGATAAAAAAACTAATTCTCACTTCTCCAAAAATAACATTTTTATCACTATATTAGCAACTTTTCACATGGCATTTTATACATAGAACATACTTAACACCACATAAATTAGAACTAATATATAATAAAGAAAATAGATGTTGGAGGTGTAAATCACAATCAGTAGCCAGTTGGCAACACATATTCTATGAATGCCATTTACTTAAACAATATTGAGAAAGTATTAACTATTTGTTACAGGCACTGTTTACTGATAATTTCCAACTTACAAAATCTCTAGTTTCATTGAATACATCTGTGCCGTCTTGAGTTCCAAGGCAAAAAATATGTAATTTTGTGGACTCTCCTTGCTATTGCAAGGAAAAATATTGCATAGAACTGGAATGCTGTAACTCCTCCCAATTTTTAACATTTCAAGAACATGGTTTTATGAGTCTCACAGTTGGAATTGAAAACGATCAAGGAAAGAACAGAAAAAAACTACTTCCTTAAGCATTGTCTGGCAAAAAGTAAATCAAGTGCTGGAAACAGAAGAGTGTAATAAATTATAATCTTATTCAAAGATACATTCAAGAAAACAAAGTTTTTCAAGTACAGACATCTTATGTAAATAGATGGTTTTGTAATGTTTGTTTTTGGAATTGTTTCTCCACTCTAAGCTTTCACTATATAAATAGTTTTTAATATACATACTGTGTATATGTTTGTTTCTAAAAATCAGTAAAAATTTATTCAGTAAAAAAAAAAAATCAAGTTAATCCTGTTCTTCTCAGCATCCTGTTTTGAGCCGCACCCTCCTCACTGCTTTCCATAAAATTCTGTTTTTAACAACAGCTGAACATTTCCTTTTTTGTATAAACAGTGGAATTATGGTCACCTGTTTTCATGATCTTCAGTTTTCATGATCAACCATATTCCCTAACTCATTACAAATCCATTTTGTTTCTTTATTTTTGTATGCCCTCAATATTATTTAAAGGAATTTCAGTTTCTTCTGTTTGAGTCTTCCACTTATGAGTCATGTATTTCAACATCTAGGATTGTTGGGAGCAGTTTTCTTGTACAAAAGACATTTAGTGTGAAACAGGTCTGTTTTAAGAGAAAGTTCTTGGATAGTACACATCACCTGTTGTAAGGCCATCTTCAAATCTGAAAAAACACTAGAGTTGAGTAGAAGAATCAGTAGTACATTAGACTTGAACCAGAGTCTGATGTTGGAAGATGGAGATGATCAGGAAGAAGATCAGCCACACTGAAATTATTCTTATTATTATAAATGTGAAACTATAAAGCAAAATTACATTTGTGAAATATGGCTTTGCAAGAAAAAGTGTCTAAGAAAGTCACAGGCAGCCTTCATACACTGGCTCCAGCCTAGTTTGGCTTTGTCAAAGGAAGGTCATGACCACAAAACCTAGTGAACTTTTTTGAGAAGGTCATTAAGGCAGGGGATTTAAGGCAGGGGATAAGGGGAAAATGATGCACAATGCCTACCTCGACCTGTTTAAGATGTTCAGTGCAATACCCCACTTTGTTATAGCTGACACACTCCCTGAGCTGGGCATAAATCCATGCATAAATTGCTAGATTGCCATTTGGCTCACAGACAGGACCGAGGAAGTCAGGATTGGTGATACCACGTCTACAAAGAGATCGGTCACCAGCAGGGTACCTCAGAGCTTCATGTTGGAACCGCTCCAATTTGGCATCCATTTCTCAGAAGTAAATGGTCGTTTCAAGTGCCTTTGGCTGATCAAGTCACAGATGACTGCAAATTAGCCGCTATCGTAGATTCCTTCCATGACACATACATGTTACAAGAGGGTTTAACACAGACAAATGACTGGTGCTAAAGTCACATACTAATACATAATGCCAAGAAATGCATTGTAGTGACTATTAGTTTTCTGGCTACAACAATGCATAATATAGCAAGGCTGACTCTCTTAATATCTAACCAACAAAATAGGAGTTCCACCAGGTTCCATCCTTGGACCACTTCTCTTCAATACCTTTATAAATCTCCACACTGACTCCTGTCAAAGTTCCTAATTAAATATGCTGATGATATTACTGTCATCTCTTCTTCTTCTACCAACATAGATTACCTTAGACAAATAATGCAAACTGCGTTCTACTCCATCAAGACATGGCTTAGTAATGCTCAACTGTTACTCAATCCCAACAAAACTAATCTACCCCTTTTACACTAAGGACTCTCTCAACAGATTTTCCTTAACACAGAAATTACTAAACAACACGTAACCAAAACTGTTCCCAGGACAAAACCACGATCCAGTATAGTGCACAATTGTCTTTATTATAACACAAAGAAATGGTTGAGCGCTTTCATCTACCCAACGTAGATTTCATCAGAACACTTGCACATTCAAAACCTACCCATTAAATACTTAAAAATACCCGCCTTTTACACCACCTGATCAATTAACTATCATTGAAATTTAAAAACATAAAACAACAGTACATAAAATCAATATGGTCATGACACCACTAAATAATATGATTAAAACTGTCTCATATACCAAGACAAAATCATGTTTGGCTGAAAGTATTTTTGTGTGTATATATTACATAAAACCAAAAACAAAAGGCAAAAACATTACATGTTGACCGTGTATAATATATGTTAATACTAAAAATACATCAAATATTTCATTATAATATGTATTTAGGCAGCCTTGTATATTACTTAAAAAATTATGTTTATTTAAATAAATAACACAGAAATTGAAGTGGTCCCATGTACTCATTTATATTTATATATATATATATATATATATATATATATATATATATATATAAAACACTATTAAAAAACACACCACAAACTAGGGATGCTAGCACAAGGACTTCATGGACGCAACTACCAAAACAACTTGAGCCACTATCTACCTGCTGCCACCCTTGCTTTAAGGTGCCCCCATTTAAACCAACCTTTAGAAAACACAAAAAAAATAAGCTTGAATTCTGCTGCAACAAAATTGCAAAATTTGCATCAGGCTTGTCTTATTACAAACACCACCACTCTGCTTTTATCCACCTTAACTGTTTAGTGCTTCAGCAACATCTAAACTACTTATGGCCCATAAAGTCATCTATAGTCCAGATGGCTGTCCCACCTTAAATTCAAGCCTAGCTATGCTGTTCATTCAGAAGACAAACCGCTTCTAAATCTAACTAAACCTAATAAAACTGCTGGCCAATGCCTTTACTCTTACTCTTTGACAAAACTATGGAACACACTTCCTTTGGATATCAGAACCACTTCAAACCTCAAGACATTTAAGTTTAAACTAAAAGACTTGTTACTCAGGCCATGTATCTGTTGTTATATCAGTCCAGGCTGAATCCAACCTTAGATTAACTACTTTACTGTTTTTTTCCCCATCCTGCTTCCTGTCTTCCATCTTTATCTCTACTGCAGCTCTCATTATTACTAAATATCTTCATCCCTCTCCTGGCCCTAATCTTCCTACTCTATTCTATCCTGCCTGTAACAATTACTCCTATGCTGATGCCTCTGTCAACCTTTTCCTACTGAATCTTTCTTAATTTCTTATCTCCCCCCTTACATCCATCCTTTGACATCCTCCCATTTCTCCCAACACTCCCCATCATCTTCAGCATCCCTTCTTCACCTCCATCTACATTTCCCTGCCATGTCTGCCAGTAACTAAAGATCTCTGCACTAACTCAATTATCCTGACCATTTATATAATTTCTCTTCATTACCAACATATCTAACTGTAGGTTATTATTTTCTTATGCAACCTCACCCCATATAAGAATAACCTATCTGCCATGTACCACTAACATTCTATGTAAATTGTGACTGTTTTTGTGAATGCTAGTCTTCTTTGTAAACTTTAAGCTTTGTTTTTTATTTATTTATTTTATTTGAAATGCTTGTTTTCCATTATATGTAAAAATGTGTATATATTTGATCTTTTGGTGTCATTTGTTAATTTGCTTATCTGCTTTTGCTTTTATTGGCAATTTTGTAAAACTTTATTTTCTTTCTTTCTTTAGCTTTTCTCCCTGAGCCTTTGCTTAAAATGGGTTTCTTACCCAGATGGACTTTCCCATTAACCAAATGTGAAATAAATAAATAAATTGGGAAAGCTTATTACTTCATTGATAGGAGACCCCTAAGATTTGATCTGGTAATCAGGGATTTGGGAACATATGTTGACAGTAGGATGGCGTTTAACTGACATGTGGCCAAGGTAGTAAGAAAATCAGTATATGTTGTCCAACTTAGAAGTAAGGGCCTGGCATCCAGATACAAGGAAGTCACAGTGCCATTTTATGTGGCCGTTATCAGACCCATCATTGAGTATAATGTCCCCTTCTGTATGTATCTGACAAAACATATGCAACAGTTCAAATGCCCACAAAGGTTCCTTAACAGGAGAACTTAGGGTGTAAACACATTCTATATTTATCACCTTATAGACCTATCATAATATTCTGTCTCATACAGGTTACTGAGAAGTGATCTATGCCTGGCATACAAGACATCCTCAGATCCAACTCTGATGGACCTTTTGCACATCTGCAAAATGAACAGCAGCAGAACCACTAGATCTATGGATTTAAATTTTGCATGTCATAAGTAAGACATGTTGGCGAGACGCACACGTGTCTCAGAGGGGTTGGGATTTGGCATAATGATTAAGGTGTGTATCTCACAGACAGGAGGTACAGGATTTAATTATCACTAAAGGAAACTGGCCAGGCTTAAAATGGTCCACAAGGACAGCTAGCCTAGTACTTAACTATGATCATATGATCCTTGTGTTGTGGAACATGTTTCCCATCCATGTAATCAGAGTCCATCCCAAACCCATTTTAAGCATAACCTTGACCAGTGGATGAGAAATTGGAAATTTCCCTTATGTCTGGCCCCCATCTCTCTGATACAGGCAGAGAGTAATGCCCAAACTAATATACCCCCGACATAACCTCTGGAAACTTCCTAACTAGCATACCCCTTCCTAATAAATGCCCATGATACAAAAGGACACAATTGGGTTGGATTGCTTGGCTAGCCTTATAAAGGGCCCTGGTGGTCGGTAGCCTACTATATAGCTATTTGTGGATGGACTGTAAATCATACACCCCGTTTTATGTCATTAATGTTTAGAAGGACAGTAAAGAGGAAAATAAGTAACTGTAAGTAAAACGGTTTCTTATCCTATTAGCGTGTGTATACAAAAATTTATGATAGAAACTGCGAATTATATTGTAAAGCACTTTTGTAAAATGGGACAACTCCAATGGTGTGTTTGCGACTGTCTCCTATGTACTGTCTCAGTACTATATGGCATATTGATGTCAGTTTTAAAACATTATCCAAGGTCTAATCTACATATGTTCTTACATGCTAGCCTTTGCTTCTTGAGAGACCCTGCATCCCCCCAGGTCCTCTAATGTTCAGAGATTTGACTTGTATCAGTTCTTCATGTCATCCAAGTTATCCCACAGAACCAGTTTATGTCCACAGATTTTCATTGCCATATCCTTATGTTGTTTTTTTATTTACCTTTTTTGTGCTACTTTGTTGTTATATCTAGTTACAATTACTCTCTTTTGCATTGCATTGCATTTTTCATTGATAATTGATCAGTTCAGAATTCTGTATTGGAAGTCGAAAACACCACTAATGGGGTACTATCTGAGTGGTAAACACCTCAACTCCTTCTGAGTTTGTAATTCCTCTTATTATATTTTGTGATATTTATTATACAACCATAGTAAAGTTTACCAGTATAGATCAGTACATTTTCAGCAAACATCTGTGTGTTCAAGGAAGTTTCTTGACCTCGCTGCATTTTCAGCCCTTTCATAATATTGTATTCAGTTTCAATTTGTTTTTAGGATTCTCACCTAGTGCCCTATCTTTCCCATTTCCCCCAATTCTCCCAGCTTACATCTAGGATCTGCTTTTTAAAGCGGGAGTTACCTTTAAATTAAAGTGAACCCCTCATGTATAGCAGTCCATCATCATCATCATCATTATCTGCAGCTGCATATTACTCTGAATCTGTAAGGCCATCTATTCACTACACACTGTGTAGATCTGCCTGTCAGAGCCTATACTGTTTCTCGCATTTGGCTTATTTTGCTGGTTTCTTTTATGGTCAGATATTAAGCTTATACCATGTTTGCAGTGTCCTTTTAGACACTTAACCAACCACTCTCTAGGAGAAGGTAATACTCAATTTTATGGTTATATGGCTTTGAAAAGTTCCCTATAGATATTCCTCCCTTAGTTTTGTGTTTTATGACAAAATACAAATGCATCTCTTTTCATATGAGGAGACGTGAATAGGACCTTATGACTTCCCTTTGCACAGACAGTCCACCAATGCATATTGCCCTTTAGCAGCAGTTCCAGGCCAGGATCAAGAGCTGTTGTCTAACATTTTATCCAGCCTTTTCAGAAAACCCTTCCTCTGCTCAGTAGCCAGGAGGTCAGTTAAACTAGGCTGCAGCTTGTTAATTTATACTTCTGTTACTCTGCCCTTTGGATTTTTAAGCACATACATGTACTATTCCTTTGTCCACTTATCTTTACAGTTTTATTTTTGCTTAAAGTAACTCTACTGTGTTCCTAACTGTTGCATTTTGTTTGCTGTACTAATCAGTCCTCTGTGTAAATATGGAAGAGTTCATCCTAGAGCGCAACAGAGTATTATTTCTTAGCATGGGTGCTGTTGAGGGATGCCAGCCTTTCACATTGGCATTCTTATCTTTTGATATTGCCGTTCCATAGCTTTGTTAGAAGAGGGAATCCTGGCGGCTATCATGTCCATGAATACATCCTTCAGGAAGTCACAGACACTGACGACTAATTTGTAGAACGCTTCCATTTAGGTAGTATAAAGTAGCTTTTCTCAAATCTTCTTTGTACTTGAGCACTTCTTATATGACAGCATTTCCCTTCTTTCACCTTGATCGAAATTTAGAAAGGCTTGATCAAAATCATTTCAGGTATCTCTAACTGTATATACACTTCTCAGTGATAAAACTTGCTTTAAAACCTAGTTATTATTATAATGTACTATCAAGTTGAGTTTAGCAACTCCAGAGGTATGTTTGCGACAGTGTCCTATGTACTCTGTCAGTACTATATGGCATATTGATAAGTCAGTTTTAAAACATTGTCCAAGGTGTAATCTACATATGGCCTTACATGCTAGCCTTTGCTTCTTCAGAGAGACTGCATCCCCCCAGGTCCTGTCATGTTCAGACATTTGACTTGTAGTATCAGTTCTTCATGTCATCCAAGTTATCCCACAGAGCCAGTTTGTTTTTTATTTACTTTTTTGTGCTATTTTGTTGGTATACCCAGTTACAGTTACTCATTGCTCTCTTTTACCTTTCATTTTTCATTGATAATTGATCAGTTCAGAATTCTGTATTGTAAGTCGCAAACACTACTAATGGGTTACTGAATGACTGTTCCATTATAGTCAGAGCATGGTCTAAATAGGGATTTCTTTTTAATGGGTAGGCTTTTGGGATCTTCTGTTCTGTATCCCCATTCTGAGTGTTCTTTTCTCTTTGGCTTCCAGATTCTGGGGCACTTTCTGCAGACGCATGCTTTGATGCCATGCGCCAAATTAACATATCTTATATAGACATTGCATTGCTGACTTGCCCAGCATATCTTATATAGACATTGCATTTTTTTTTCTGCTGACTTGCCCAGCATAGATTTTGAGCTTGACATTCTTTATGGAAAAGGTCTGAGTTCTATGCCTAAGAAATACAACCCATCACTATGTTCTGTTGACTAACAGATTGTGAGCCAAGACCTGTTCTGGCATTGCCTTTACTGTCTGGAAGAACATATTGTAATGTGCTGCTGTCAGTGGAGGTCAAGATTAAACCCCCTAACTTTTGAGCTGTAAGATATGGATCTTACCCCTAAGCCACCTTGCTGCTGTATACACCTTTTTGCATGGCAAGGAGTCTGTCTGGACAGATAGGGCAAGAAAATGTTGCTTTCTACCTTCTTGAGGCTTTTCTCTTACCTTTCCAGGTTCTACATTTTTACAGCAGACCTTGTACTGGAAAAGCTTTTCAAAGAAGAAGTGATTAAGATCATTACTACAGTCATACAGTGGGAGTCATTGTAGCTGCTTGCAGTTCTGACTGCACTAATAATACTTCTTTATCAGCAGGCTTGGGGATGCTCTTACATCAAATGTGGCATAGCTGAGGATGTCCTTTAAGGAAGAGCTGAGGCAGGCCACCATGAATACAGTCTTCTTTGGTGGAGCGCTTTTCTGGGTAGGCCGTCCTAGACTTTGTTGAAAATCAGCAAAGAAGGAAATGGGTCCTTATCATTGTGGGGAAGAGGTGCTTTGACCTATCATTAACCCTTAGACATTCTTCCAGGCCAAGCCAGACTAGCCCCAAAGAAGTAGAAGCCTGTATTCTATGCGGAGATATTTTTTCATTTCGTTTTTCCAGCATAGTTTCCCAAGACAGAGAGAGAGAGACAGGTCCCTCTAGCTATATATTTGCAGTCCTGACTGTAGTTCAGGATAGAGTGATTTTCTGAGTTCACTGTGACCTGTGGCTTTATCATAAAGTGCCAGTGGTTTCTGAACATGGTTACAAGTGGTCATATCTTAAATCTTACCGGCCCTTCCCTAAGGACTCTACTGAGAGACCAAGCTTTCTTCAGAAATCTATTACAATAAGTCAGATGTTCATCGTGTTTCACTGTTGCAGTCATGACTGTAGGGTTCTCCCCTGCCGGCAGGCAGCCCTCGGTCGGCCAGAATCCCAAAGTCTGGGTCCAGCGTCGGCTGTTCAACCCTGCTCCCTGACGTCAGAGCGCCAGGAGTATAAAGCTGACCGCCGACGCCATCTTCTCCAGTCTTTCTTGCCGTGCGGTGATAGCAGTTCGCAAGTGCTGGTCGGTTGACTCCTGACGAATATTTCTATTTACTTCGGTCCGAAGACTTTCTTCTCCACTCAAAGCTAAGTACCCCGTTGGGGAAACTTTTTTCTTGCTCCACATCGATGTCAGAAAAAGTTAATAATTGTATTTCATGTGGGAAGCAAATACCTGATAAGGATTTTCATTCTTACTGTATTCCTTGATTAGGCCCTGACCACGACGTAGCTAGTTGTCGGTTTTGTGCTAGATTCAATCAACGTACAATTAAGCGAAGGTACGATTTTGCTTTTCTTTACTTCGGTAGGCGCTTTAACTACAAAATGTCGTCTGATACGGTTCCATCTACCGGAGTTCACAAGCGTCGCAAGGATAAAGACAGGCCTCCGAGGTCCAAATCTGATGATAGCGCACATGTGGAGCCAGCTTCAGGTTCGGCCGTCATCAGTGAGGCGCTTTTGCAGCCCCTGTCATTGGCCATTTCAGAACCGACGGCCGAAACGGACTCTCAGGAGGAACCAACCAGGACTTTAAATATCTCTGTTGCAGGACCTTCGGACAATGCTCCTTCGGATGGGTCCGGAGCCGCTGTGCAGGTACCAGCTTCCGAAGGGGTTTTCAGGCCTACTCAGCTTCAAGTAAAGGCAAAGCCAAAGGCAAAGGCTCCTTCTAAATCAAAGACTTCAACACAGGCCTCTTCTGAACCGGCTCCCAAGTGACAGAAACAGTTACTCAAGATGGTGGAGGATTTACTTACAATGATTAGGGGTTCTCATCCCCCTCCAGACAAAAGGCCAAGGCAGGATGTTTATTTTGATTCCTCTGATCAGGCTTCTGTTTCCTCAGTTTCTTCTTCTGATCAGGAATATTCTTTCCCTCCTTATGAGGATTCTGATGCGGAAGAATCCATTCCTTCAGCTTCTCCTCCTGAGGATTTTTCTTTTGGGGAAACTCTGCATGAAATGAGGGAACATTTCCACTGGGAGGGACAGGAGTATTCAGAATCCAAGAAAAGACTGAGGGGATTTTCTTCTTCTTCCCCAACATAGACCCTGGCTATTCCTCCTGTTTTGGATATTGTGGATGATGCCTTTTCGGAGGCTAACTTAACTCCTGATACTTTCCCTCCTGCTCCTGTTAAGCCTGATAGATACTACAGCGTTCCTGATTCCCATAAATTTTTATACAAGAATCCTACTGCTGACCCTGAAACCATTTCTCAGGGCCCCAAGGGTGTTAAGGCCACTACTGCTAAAAATCACATTCCTACTGAAAAGGATTCTCGAGCCTTGAAAAGATGGGGCAAAAAGGTGTACACTTCTGCTACTTTGTCCATTAGGGCTTTAAACTGTCAGTTTCATATGCTTAAATATCAGCAATTTCTCTTGTCTGTCTTAAAACAAAAATTTACTTCCATTTCTGCCTGTGCAGATGATAAGGAATTACATGACTTATTGCATGCCACTGAACAAGTTGGGAAGCATGTTTTACACTGTGGATTTGATGCCTTGGAGGCCTCTTGTAGGGCTGCGGCCTCTGGCACAGTCATTAGAAGACATGCATGGCTAAAGGAATTGCCTGAACAAGTAAAGGCTAAATTATTGGATGCTCCTGTTCAGCATAATGTTTTGTTTGGATCTAAAGCTGAAGAGGTGATTAAAAAGATGGAGGATAAGGCGAAATCCATGCAAACAGTTAAAGATTTCTTACAACTACAGCCTCCTAGATTTAGCAGGAATTGGCCATCGAAAAACTGGTCCTTTCCCTCTTCAGACAGGCCTCATAGGGGTAGATATAGACGCTCCAGAGGGAGGCCTCAAACACAAGCTGCTTATAGACCAAGACAGTGGACTGCTTCTACCCCTAGGGGAGGAGAGGACAGGCCACAGTCTCAAAGGAAACAAACTCAATGACTCCCTCTGTTGGACTGCAGGAACGTCTTGCCTGGAAGCGCCTCTCGGAGGAAAACTCTCTCTTTTTTATCAAAATTGGACTCAAATAACCCAGGACAAATGGGTTTTGGATGTGATTTTAAGAGGTTACAAATTCCATTTTCATACTTTGCCAAGGCCAAGCGGATGGCCAGACCTTCCAAAACATCAATGGACGGAGGCCTTAAACCAGGTGGAAGCTCTTTTGGCTATGAATGCCATAGAACTGGTTCCTCTTTCAGAGATGGGAAAAGGGTTTTACTCAAGGCTCTTTCTAGTCCCAAGGAAGCAAAATTCATGGAGACCCATTCTGGATCTGTCGGTCTTGAACACCTTTCTAGAGATTCCAAAATTCAGGATGCTTACTCTACAGTAGTTACTTCCTGTGCTGTCCAAAGTTGCATGGATGGTGACTTTGGATTTAAAGGAGGCATATTTACACATTCCCATCAGGCAGGATCGCAGAAAATACCTCAGGTTCAAGGCTGGATCGAGGCACTTTCAATTCTCTGCACTGCCCTTTGGATTGTCTACTGTGCCCAGGGTCTTCACCAAATGCCTGGCTCCAGTAGTAGCTTACTGCAGACTCAAAGGAATAAACATTTACCCTTATCTGGACGATTGTCTAATTCAGGCAGACAGCAAGGATGTCTTACTCCAGCATCTGGACTTTGTACAAAACCTCCTCAAATTCCTGGGATTCTCTGTAAACATAAAAAAGTCAAATTTGACACCATCACAACAGATAACTGTTCTGGGTGCTCTTCTAAACACTACAACCTAGATGGCATTTCTGACATCCGAAAAACAATTACAGCTGGCATCAACTTTCAAAGCCTTGGCAACTCTAACCCATCTATCTGCAAGGAAATTCCTGCAGGCTTTGGGTTACATGGCCTCCTGCATCCTTCTCGTACCATATGCAAGACTACACATGAGGAAAATACAGTGGTACCTAAAAAGTGTATGGTCTCAGCATTGCCACAGTTTGGACATACTGATTCCTGTCCCTCCTTGCCTTCAAAAGGAATTTCTTTGGTGGTCCAGGGCATGTGCTCTAAACAAAGGGAAGCCCTTCCGTCTACCTCCTGCCTCTCAGATTCTAACCACGGATGCCTCGGATTTTGCTTGGGGAGCCCATTTTCAGGGCAATTGTCTGCAGGGCCTTTGAACAAAGGATCAGATGCACCTGCATATCAACTTAAAGGAAATGTTAGCCATTCAGAAAGCTCTATTGGCCTTCAGGAGTCTCATACAACCAGGACAACTACTAATACGAACAGACAACACCACAGTTATGTGGTACATAAACAAGCAAGGGGGATCTCATTCCTACCCCCTTTGCAGACTAGCCATGGATTTATGGAACACAGCTCTAGCTTGCAATCTGGATCTTCAAGCTCAGTTTCTACCAAGGAAACAAAACTTACTGGCAGACAGTTTGAGCAGAAACCTTTCGGATCCACACGAGTGGATGCTGGACACCAAAATATTCAGGATGATAACAGCAGTATGGGGATGTCCTCACAAAAATCTCTTTGCATCCCATCTAAATCATCAGCTACAAAATTTTTGCACCAGAACTTTCCACAGAGAAGCTTGGAAAGTGGATGCCCTGTCATTCAGTTGAAGGAACCTCTCGGGATATGCCTTTCCGCCTCTACCTCTTCTTCCACGAGTTTTATTGAAGATAAAACAGGACAAACCCAAGATGATAATCTTGTTGGCTCCGAATTGGCCTCGGCAGTTTTGGTATCCAACTCTAAAAAACCTATGCCTGGAGCCCCCTTGGATTTTACCTCAGTCTCCGAACCTTCTGTCCCAGCATCAGGGTCGGGTTCCACACTCTCATGTCAGAACTCTCAGCCTGGTGGCCTGGTTAATCCAGGACCTTTGATTTCTTCTTTCCTACCCAAGCAGGTTATGGATGTCATTTTAGAAGCCAGACGTCCTTGCACTAGAAAATCTTATGCAGGAAAATGGAAAAGATTTTGTTCCTGGATGCAGGCTCAGGATTCTGATCCTCTTCTTCCTAACATTACTTTAATTTTACTTTACTTGACAGATCTCTTACATAAGGGTCTCTCTTTCTCTTCCATTAAGATCCATGCCTCTGCTATTTCTGCTCATTATAATACAGACCCTCCCATCTTTTCCCACCAGCTCATGAGACAGTTCCTCAGAGGAGCTAAGAACTTAAGACCTCCTAGATCTCCTCCTATTCCTGCTTGGGATCTCAATTATGTTTTGGAAAAACTAACCTTGCCTCCTTTTGAGCCTGCCGCTTCTTCTGACATCAAGTTTTTATCTTGGAAGACAGCTATCCTGTTAGCACTAACCTCTGCCAGGAGAGTTTCAGAGTTACAAGCCCTTATGGTGGTGGAACCTTATATTATTTTTCATCAAGACAGGATATCTTTGAGGACTAATCCGACCTTCATGCCTAAGGTGGTTTCCAAAGTGGCTTTAAATCAAACTATCCACTTGCCAGTCTTTTTCCCCACTCCTCAAAATAAAGGGGAAAGGATCTTACATTCCTTGGATGTACATAGACAGCTACGTTTTTACCTGAACAGAACCAAGGACATCAGAAAATCAGAACAATTGTTTGTTTCTTATGCTTCAAGTTCCCAAGGTAAAGCCATTTCTAAACAAACCATTTCTAAATGGATTGCTCATGGAATCAGATTTTGTTATTCACACCATGGAAAGCAAATCTCAGGGAGCATTCGGACTCATTCCACCAGAGCTGCTGCCACTTCTGCGGCCTTCCTCAGGGGAGTTCCTACCAAGGACATTTTGGAAGCTGCAACTTGGAGTTCAGTGCATACTTTCTCTAAGCACTACAATTTACCTCTCTACTCTAAGTCTAGGGCAGGCTTTGCCTCTGCAGTCTTGCAGGGCCTTTTAGCCACCCCTTCTTCTTTATGACCACCTCCCTTTCTTTCAGCTTTGGGATTCTACCCTACAGTCATGACTGCAACAGTGAAACACGATGAACATAGTACAGTTGTGTACACCTACCATAAATGTAGATGTTCGAGTGTCTTCACTGTTGCAGTCTGGGTTTCCCTCCCTCCTGTCCCCTCTTATTTTTACTTTTGTGTGGTTCCTTTTTTCACCATTCTTCTGAGGTGTATTTGCAGAGGTTATGGGACCATTTTCATTTTGGAACTCCTGACATCTGGGGCAAGAAAAACTGGAGAAGATGGCGTCGGCTGTCAGCTTTATACTCCTGGCGCTCTGACATCAGGGAGCAGGGTTGAACAGCCGACGTCGGACCCAGACTTTGGGATTCTGGCCGACTGAGGGCTGCCAGCCGGCAGGGGAGAACCCTACAGTCATGAATGCAACAGTGAAGACACTCGAACATCTACATTTATGGTAGGTGTACACAACTGTAGTTTTCCTACTCCTCAGAGAGGCTATATAGACTGTTGTTTGTAAAAAGTCAAAAGTAACTTTATTGTCATTCAACCATGCACAACTATACAGCTGAACAAAATTTTGTTTCTCTAAGCTCATGCACAAACAGAAACACAGCAACACAGAATACAACCCCCCCCCCCACATATACAACAACAGTGTACCAGCCAACCGAAGGCACAGAAGCTTCAAAATCTTATCACGATTCCATGGACTACAGGAGTCACTCCTCTACACTGCTACCATCTCCCCCTCCATCACCAGCAACATCCAAGTCCCAGTCCTTCTTTCCAACACCCATAGACCCTCACAACAGCTGCTACCTACAGGCCTGAATGCCCACTTCACCACCATCAACATCCAAGTCCTGATCCTTTCTTCTGACCTTCCTTCTGACACCACAGACCCTCACAACTGCTGCTACCCTCAGGCCAGAATGACCACAACCAAATAGACCAACTTCCTCAATTTTCACCATCCATGCCATCACCAGTCCATATTCTGACCCAACAGCAGCATCCCAAATTCAGACCAGTTACCTCAGATGAAAACAAATCCAGTCCCTTTAAATCGCACTGGCAGACAAGGTTACAGCCCCTGCTTCTCACATTCTGTACCAGCCAGCTCGCTACTGAAGTTCCGTATGTTCACATTCCAAATAAAACCATGTAAATATTTCAAACGAGGAAATCACAGACACAACCGCCACAAACAGCCGCATACTTGACCAGGTCAAATGGACCACCACATCAACAGTCATTGAAAATACAAGAGAAAAACAAAAAAGTGCACAACGGGAGTCTGAGAGGTCACTGCCACACAAGGTGCCGCCAACTTGCTTTCTTTTTTTTTTTTTGTACAGAAGGAGATCAGGGTTTCACTCTCTCTCTCGCTTTTTTTTTTTTAATTATGAAGGAGACTAGAATTTTATTGTATTATCTTTCTTAGATATTTGAACAAGTGCATTTGGAACATCAAATTCTGGATAGTGCTTCTGTGGGCGGTTACACTTCTGCTGCTGCATGGCACATTGATTGTGTCAGTGGAATAGACCGATATCTTTTGGTACGTCAGTGTCTGCAGTCTGTACAGGAAGTTCCTTCAGACTGCTGTGGGTGGGCACCACGTTCATTACAGGGTCCTGCTATTTTTTCTGTACTGTGTACAGTGTGCTAAGCTGTGAGGCTTTGCTAAAGAAGTAACTTCACATATTCCTTTACCTTGATGACTGGGTTCTGGTTTCCCTGTAGAGGGACTTCCAAATGCAGCTAACAACATTTTTAATAACATGAATGGCAGTCAAATTACAGATGACCTGTTTATTGACATGACAAGGACCTTTGAAACTTTGAACCACCCTGTACTACTTAAACTTGCAGGCTTAACTTTGTGATTAATATGTTACAGTGGTATAAAAGTTATCTGGAAAGCAGACACTTCCAGGTGTATGCTAACAACTTGCTCATATATGTCTAGCAGTGATTTGGGAAATTTAGGCTAGGCTTCTTTCATTGACCATATGCCTTTTAATTACTTATGAAACTGCAAGCCTGGAATGCTTAATAATGGAGTATCACGAGGTTCTGTTCTAAGCTGTATTCTCCTTTCACTCTTTTTTGAGGATTTAACTTGTGACCTGACAGATCTCAGTACAATAATGTATGCAGACAAGCTCTGCTACTGCTTGAATCCAGCACAACTCCTGCTAATGCCAGCAAAGACTACATAGTTCTTTCTTTAAACAATGTAACTGGACCCACAATGATAGGCTCCTAGTTAACCCAAATAGCTCTAGTATCATGATGTTTGCTCATATCCAAAAGCTAAACTGTCTTTCCCACTGTTATTAAAAGTAATAATGGCAACCCTGTCCTCAATGTTTGCAAACAAAGCCATCTTTACTTAACTTTAGATCCTCCTTTATCTTTTGCTCAACTTGCTGGTAGGTGAGTAGCAGAGTGCTTGCCCAGTTAATGTTGTACTGTAGGATCTCCCATCTTCACTCTGCTTATGCCTGTCATGCCATAGACAGTAATATTCTAATCCCTAAACAGTGAATATGACCTGCCATTATTAACTTTGCATTCTAGATCCAATATACAAAAAATGCAGATGGGTAAAAATATATGTATATTTGTCCTATTTGCAGATACCTGCATTCATCACTACAGCTTTAAGAAAGGTTTAATTCAGTTACCAATAAATAGCAATATCTGCAAAATTGTCAAACAAGGTCAGTGTCCTCCTCTTAAAAGAAAAATTGCCCAACAGGCAACAAATTTACCCCCTCAATGAAAACTCTGAAGAAGTTGTACACTTGCTACTCCTTGCTTCAAACCTGACAAAATTTACCAAGTTTGGTTCAGCTGTATGTAGTCAGCTACCACCAGAAGTTAGAAAGCAACAAATGTTGGCTGTGTTTGAGTAAATTAAATAAAACATCTAATTAATAAGGTTACCTGTGTACACCTTGAAACGAAACAATGAGATTTTTTTTTCTTTTTGTTAAATGTTTGTCCTTTAATTGGATGTTGAAGTATGACTTAATATTATTATTGTATTTCTCTTTTTAGAAAAATGCACATACTGTGCTCCCCTTGATAGTGTGCAGTTTCCAGTAGTACATATCACTGTTAACTACTGCAATGCCTTATTTCTTTTTCTGCTGTTTTTTTTTGTAGCCTGTTCTCCTTGTACCTCCAAAGGGTATGAGGCATGGCTAAAAATGGTCTGTTTGGCCAGTCTACCTAACTGGTTGTCAAACTGAATTAAATTCATTAATTAAATAACTAAATAATGTTCAGCAAGTACCATATTTACAGATTCTTAGTGGCCTTTCATAATCTCTAATTCCAGTTCTGAGCAGAGTTGGACACTCATCTTTGTGGGCCATTCCTGCACACATCCTCAGTAAGGATGCAGTGGAGAGTCCCACTTCAGTTCCTTCTGTGGCTTCTTTGATTAATGGCAATCTCGAGCATCATGGTTGCTTTTCCACCCAAGAAAGTGGGTGTTTGAGTGGACTCTAAAGTGTCTGTGGCTAAAGTCACCAGGTTCTCTTGCATTGCTTTTTGTTGTCGAAGCCCTTTTACTCAGGTTCATGTGAAGGATCCCAAGCATTCTCATGGTGGGTCATATCTTCCTGCAGCAGAACCATTTACATGGTTTAAAGATTGATATTTCAGTGATGTGGTGGGGAGCTGAACTCTTGTCTTCCACATTTCAGGGATGTGACTCCCCCCCCCCCCCCCCAGCAAATGGGGCTCTCCATAAACCAGTTGAAGATGAGGTCAGACTCAGTCTGGACCTAAACTGAAAACCATTCCATTCTGTAATACTTAAGCAGGGTACATTTTAGTGGTAGACTGTAAACAGTGTGGTGACACATGTCTGGAAATGGACCATTAGCAAGTAGCACTAGCCATTCTGCTGTTCACATCTTGAGAGGGGTGTACTTCCTGTGATACTGTCTGCACTGATTTTCCAGTCTTTTCTTGGAACTGAGGAACTGGAGTCTTTTCTGGTCAAGGTAACCTGAGATTGAGCCATCACAATCTCTTACTTGTCGATCACTTTGGAGAACATGGTCCTCCTTTTCTTCTCAGTTTCTCAAACCAAAGAAAAATTCATAATGAATAATTCCCCCTCTCATGTTATCATGTACACCTTCCGACCATTCCATCTTATACCATACGTAATCATAAAAAGAAGACCAAACCTTATTGTCATTGTCCCCTGTTGGCAGAGCAGGTTATGGTTTCAGGCCTTTAGTTCCTCTTGCAGTACAACAGAATTTGCCAGTACAAGTCTGGGTGGACTTGCTTTCTTGCAAGGACAAACCAGTTCCACCTCAGAGCTTGTTCTGACTTGCATCCCTCTACTCCATCTGCACATTCTGGTGAGATTTTTAGAGATGATATATTCTGCCAGGAAACTGTGCACCTATCATTCTTGCCAAGGAAGAGAGATTCTCCAGTTGGGTGGAGCGATATCCATTGGTATATTGACTGGCTTGCAGATGATTCTTCCTACCTCAAAAGCCTGTGTGATTCGAGTCTTAGTTCTTCCATGGTCAGGGTGTTTTTCACAGATCCTATGTAGTATAGAACTTTGGCCAGCACAGCTAGTCAAGCAGATCCTTAAAGCGGTTCTGCCTCTTCTTCCTTCTTTGAAAAACCCTTCTTCCTGAGGGGCTTGAATTTCATGAGTGAAAGATTAAAAGATTAGCCTGTCTCCTCTTTGAAGATGCTGACCTGGCAGTTTTGAAACCCATCGCATAATTTTTTTATTTTTTTGTTTTGTGGCCATCCCCTTTGTCCATGGGATCTTTGATTTTCAGGCCTCATTTAAATAAACTATATTTGGTTCTTCAGAATTGTACTTAGATCAGTCCATTAATCTTCATGTTTTTTACCAGATACATAGAGAGTAGTAGTCCTTTACATCTTGGATATGTGGTGTCAGCTCAGGAAAGGGAATGTTTGAGTTTCATAAAACATAACATACGTTCATCTCCTTAGCTCCAGGGGGGGAGGGCAGGAACTGTTGGTCGCTATGCAAACCTTTTTCCTTGTGGATTGCTTATCTCATTGCGCTTTGAAATCTGGCATTGTACTGCCAATTGAAAAGTGCTAAAGCGGTGTTGCGGCTATTTTCAGTGCTTGTTTCAAAAACATCTCTGTTGCATATATTTACTCTTCATTTCATACCCTCCCTGAACAATGTTCTTGCTTGAACTTTAACTATACTGGAATCTAGTATCCTTTTGCGCAGTAATGTTAGATCTGAAGTAGGAGATTCATTTGTCTGCAACCTGTGGGTTATGGATCCGATATCGGATCCGAACCGGCATGGTTTACTAGCTATGGATCCAAGCTCTCAGCTCCTCCCCTCACCCATAATGCCCTGCTCTACCCTCATGACCTCAGATCTCGTTTGCCGCGCATGGTGACCAGATTGTGTTTTTCAAAGCTCTCCAGCTAAGTGAAATTTTAGTCTTAAAAAAGCTTATTTTTGAAAGTTTAGTGTGAAAGTTGTGTGAAAGTGTAGGTTTCCCTTTGATGTTATTATACTTTTAGTCTTTTAAAATTTATTTTTACTTATCCCTCCCCTCGCTGGTAGCGTAGTGTGTGTTTGGGCCTGTTGAGTGTTTTTTTGTTACTTTACTTTAACTAGTTTTAGTAACCTTGTTTTTTGCTTTTGGGATGTCTGAGCAGCCCAAAGCTGTATTTTCTAAGTGCTCCAAGTGTGGCCATAAGCTTTCCCCAGCTGATGGCCACACTCGGTGTGTTAGATGCCTGGGGGTTGAACACCTCACATCTGGATGTTCCATTTGTGCAGGGTTCAACCCCAGGGCATTGAAGGAGCGGAGGTCCAAGCTTGTCTTGGCGGGTCTTTTGCCACCGGACTCGGCTCCGGCCTCCGCTCCTTCGGGGGTAACCGTTTCCACGGTTGTCCCCTCTCCGGCTCCCCCTCCTCCTCCTGGGACTCAACCTCCCTGTAGTGGTTCGGAGGAGAGGGAAGCTAGGAAGAAGGATCGGAGGGAGAAGCACCATAAGCGGCGGGCCGAGACCTCTGTTTCGGCCCCGCCAGCCAAGCGGGCTTCTCCCTCGGCCTCCTTGTCTGCTGGCTCTCCCCCTCCTCGGCTCCGGTCTCCAGTGTGTTTTTCACCGGGACCTGAGGAGGAGGAGACCCGATCTCCGTCAAGGCTATCGAGGAGGCACTCAAGGCCTACCTCGGTAGCCTCGTCGAGATCAACTTATAGCCTGTCAGACGCTGATCTGGACCGGATGATGAGAAGGTTCATCCAGGCCCAGATGCAGATGGGAGTGCTCTTGCCCCCCCCCCTCTGGGGGGAGCTCGACCCCTTTTTTCAAGCCAATTGCTCCTTCTCCGACCCGCTACCCGGGTTCGGAGCAGTTGGAGCTGAGCAGCTTCGGAGCCGGGGGTGGGTCGGCGCCGATAGTACTTGGTACTTCGGATCCGACCCTGGCCTCGAGTGCATCGGATCTGACCTCTCGGAGCCTGGATCCGAGCTTCGGATCCGGGGGGATCAGTGCTCCTTCGGCGCCGTCTGTATCGGAGCGCACTGTCCCTTCGGATCCGAGTGCTTCGGCGCCGGCTCCGATCCACTCCTCGGATCTGAGGGGGAGCCGATTGTCGGATCCTTTGGTCGAGGTCGGCTCCCCTTCGGCTTTTGATGTAGTGGAGAGGGCCCTGTTGAGGGTCTCCGGACCCCCGGCACTTGCTTCGGCTCCGTCCCGCGCTCCCTCTGCACTGGGTCAGGCTTCCACCATCCGGCCCTTGGGACAGCCCGCTCCTGTGCCCCAAGCTGTTCCCCTGGAACAGGTTACTGTTTGCGAGGAGTCCTCTGACAGCCCCCCAGAGGATGTTTCTCACAAGTATACGTGCAAAAGGAGGCACATTGACTCCACCGAGTCTCTCACGGAAGACACGGATTTGGAGGAAGGGGTAGGCTCCCCACGGTCACCCCCCGAGGATGTCTCATTTGGAGACATCATGGAAATGCTCCGCATAAGGGGGGGGTGGTCTGCCCCCAAGTCTTCCTCTGACGAGTCCGTGTTCTTGGAGGCATTTGAAGCGGGCCCGTCTACCTCTTGGGTGTCCCCTCCTACCGACCCCCTGGTGGACCTCATTACCACCAGGGCGTGGAAGGAACCGGGCACCGTGGAGCCAATCCCTAAAAGGCCCGACCGGATTCTCAGTCCCCAGGCTGACCGTGCCCATTGGAGTAAGGGGCCTCCGGTAGATGCCATGTTGACGGCGGCGGCCACCAAGAGGGAACTTGCTCAGGAGAGTCCCTCAGTCCATCCCCCGAGCAAGGAGTCTCGGATGATGGACCACTTGGGGAAGCGGATGTTTAGTTCAGCGACCTTCTCGGTAAGGGCGCTGAACTATCTGGCACATGTGATTAGGATGCAGCGCGATCTTATTAAAGAATACGCTGCATCCCCCCCAGAGTCTGTGTCGGAGGAGGACAAAGTGCTGCACTCCACCCGCATGGCCACTCTCAGGTCCGTTACCAATACCTCTATGCGGCTACTCTCCCATGCTACGGAAGGCGCCGCTAGAGCCGCAGGGGCAGGTCTAGTTACTAGACGTCAGGCCTGGCTCCGTCATTGCGATTTCTCAGAGCCCTTCAAAGCGTCATTTGTGGACGCCCCCTTAGATGGTTCTGCCCTCTTTGGCAAAACTGTTCGCGACACTTTGACCCAGAGCGAGAAGGACGGGAAGACACTGTCTGCCGTCGGAATCCGCTTCTCTGCACCCCAGAGGCCCTATTCTAGGAACCAAAAGGGTCAGAAGAAGATGTGGTTCCGGAAGTCGCAGCAATCCCAGCCTGCTCCGGACAACCAGTCCTTCCATGGCAGAGGAGGACAGGGAGGACGCCGCCCTAGAGGCAGAGGGGCTCCCAGGAACTTCGGGTCCAGAGAACCCTTCCCTGAACGGCCCGCGCAGCAACCCTGAGGGGTTGCCCGGCTGCTCCACTCTGGAGGCAGTCGGGGGACGTTTTTCGGAGCACGTAGCAGCATGGGAATCCATAACATCAGACCGCTGGGTTCTCCAGATCATATCCAGAGGATACCGTATCCCCTTTCGTCACTTGCCAAAATTGAAGTCCCTCCCCGACGTTCCACCCGATCAGTGGGAGGCCGCTTTGGCAGAAATTGGCCATCTGCTAAAGAAAAGAGCCATCCAGCCCGTCCCCCCAGACCAGATCGGATCAGGGTTCTACTCCAGGTTCTTTTTAGTGCCAAAAAAGACGGGGGATCTAAGACCAATTTTAGACCTTTCTCTCTTGAACCTGGCAGTTCCCAAGGAAAAGTTCCGAATGGTCACGCTGCAGTCTATTCTCCCCCTTATGGGAGAAAATCACTGGATGTGCTCCATAGACCTCAAGGATGCGTACTACCATATACTAATGGACAGGCGCTCCAGGAGGTTTCTCCGCTTCCGGCTGGGAGCCAGTCACTACCAGTTCCGGGTCCTTCCCTTTGGTCTCACCACAGCTCCCAGGGTGTTCACCAAAGTATTAGCAGTGGTAGCGGCCCACCTGAGGCTTCAGGGGGTACAGGTCTTTCCCTACCTGGACGACTGGCTCCTTACCGCCCCAACAAGGCATCTACTACTATTGGCGCGAGACTCCTTTCTCCATCTTGCTCCCGTCTGGGCATCACTATAAACACAAAAATCCAACCTAGCACCCACGCAGTTCATAGATTTTATAGGTGCCAGGTTAGACACAAGGAGTTTAAAAGCCTTCCTCACTGCGGACAGAGTTCAAAATCTGCAACTCCAGGTGCGGGCCATTCCCCACTCAAGCTCAGTTCCGGCGGAGTTGGTCCTGAGGGCTCTAGGGTCCATGGCGGCTGCTATAGCACTTCTTCCTCTCGCCAGGTTCAATATGCGCATCCTCCAGTGGACACTCCTAGTACAGTGGTCGTATCTTGCTCTTCCTATGCATCATCCCATTGCGATCAGCAAGGCTTGCAAGCGGTCCCTCCTGTGGTGGCTTCACTCTCCAGATCTCCATGGAGGCCGCCCATTTTGTGCTTCTCCCCCTCTCGCCACGGTGACCACGGACGCCTCCCGCCTCGGGTGGGGGCATTTTGCAGGCCGGACCGTCCAAGGCACATGGAACGATTCAGAGACCTTACTGCATATCAACGTTCTAGAGATGAGAGCAGTGCTCTTAGCGTTGCTAGCACTTCAGGCCTTTCTTCCCTTGGGAACAATTGCGATTCAATCGGACAACATGTCGGTTCTCTGGTATATCAACAAGCAGGGAGGAACCAGGTCTTACCCTCTTTGTCGAGAAGCCATGAGAGTTTGGGAATGGGCAATCTCCACCAATCGCTTTCTCATAGCAACGCACATTCCGGGTCGGTCCAACATCCTGGCGGACAAGCTCAGTCGCACCATTCTCACCCCTTACGAGTGGTCTCTCAATACTCAAGTAGTGGAACGCATATTCGCACGGTGGGAACTCCTTCTTGCGATCTTTTTGCCTCTCCCTCAAACACCAAGTGCGACAGTTTTTTCGCTCTGATACCTCCTCCCGGAGGTTCCCCAAGAGACGCTCTGGTGCATGCTTGGCCACCCGGTCTTCTTTATGCTTATTCCCCCTTGCCTCTGATGCTCCAAGTTCTTCAGAAAGCCTCTCGGTTGGGGTGCAGAATGATTCTCATTGCCCCGTTTTGGCCTCGACAGATCTGGTTCCCCTTCCTAAGGTCTCACTCTGTGAATCCTCCTTGGATTCTAGATCCCATTCCGGATCTGATATCTCATCCATCCCGCTTATCTCCTCCGAACCTGGACAACCTGAAGCTGACCGCTTGGCTGCTCCAGTTCCACTCTTAATCAGGACTCCCGGTATTTCGTCCCCCGTTAAGGCGATCCTGGTGGCAGCTCATAAGCCATCCACTAGGAAAGTCTACCGCAGCAAGTGGAAACGGTTTTCGTTGTGGGCGGAGCGGCAAGGCCTAAATCCCTTCACAGTTCCTCTCCCTTTGGTGCTTGATTTCTTAACCACTCTTTTTAACGATGGTGCCAGCAGTTCCACGGTCAAAGTACAACTTGCGGCAATTTCACATTATCACATTGGTCATGACTCCAATCCACTGATGTCGGCCAAGTTGTGTAAGATTTTCCTTAAAGGTACTTTTCTTCTCAGGCCCCCTGTAAAACAAGCGGTTCCTCCTTGGGACCTCTCCTTAGTTCTCCAGGCCTTGACCACCCCCCCCTTCGAACCGGCGGCTACGGTAGATTTGAAATTCTTGTCGTTCAAGACTGCCTTCTTAGTAGCCATTACTTCGGCCAAGGGAGTTTCAGAGCTTCAAGCATTATCAGCTAAACCTCCTTACTTGGTCTTTCATCCGGACCGTGTTTACCTCAGGACCAACCCGTCCTTTCTTCCTAAGGTAGCTTCTGAAGCAAACATTAATCAATCCATTAACCTCCCTGTCTTCTTTCCTAAATATGAAAACAAAGGTAAATACAAGCTTCACTCCTTAGATGTTCACAGGCAACTTAGATTTTATCTAAACAGGACGGCTGGTCATAGGCAATCCGACCAGTTGTTCATTTCCTTTGCTAAATTTAATTTGGGCAAACCAATTTCTAAAGTCTCACTATCTCGCTGGATTTCACAATGTATCTTATTGGCTTATCAAGCTTCAGGAAGGCCCGCACCGGAGGGTGTACATGCCCATGCAACCCGGTCAGTCTCTACCTCGGCAGCCTTTAAGGCTAGGATTCCTCTAGATGATATTTGTGCAGCAGCCACGTGGGCTTCATCTCATACTTTTATTTCCCACTACAAGTTGGATCTTGCATCTAGGGGTAGAGCATCCTTTGGCTCCGCGGTGCTCCGGAATATCCTTCCATGATGGCCGCCCAAGATTCAGGTAGCTGGGGACTCTGTCCCACAGGTTGCAGACAAATGAATCTCCTACTTCAGATTTAGAAGTTATGTACTCACCATAACGTTCCATCTGAGTAGGTGTATTCATTTGTCTGCAACCATCCCGCCCTCCTATCCCCCTGGCCTTTCAGTTTCCTGCATATGTTGTGCTACCCTTTTCAGGGTGTTCTTGCTGTTGGCAAACTCGATCTGAGGTCATGAGGGTAGAGCAGGGCATTATGGGTGAGGGGAGGAGCTGAGAGCTTGGATCCATAGCTGGTAAACCATGCCAGTTTGGATCCGATATCAGGTTGCAGACAAATGAATACACCTACTCAGATGGAACGTTATGGTGAGTACATAACTTCTAATTTTTGGCATGAAGAGCATTAACCTTGTATCCTTTTCCAGCTGTGGCTACCTGGATGGTTTTTCTGGTGCTGCTTGGGATGCTTTCCAACAGTTTACCCACTGAGGATGACTGTTGGTATCATGTGTTGGCTTACCTATGTGTTTGCACTGCACCTTTGGTCATGCAGATGAAGTTCAAGAATTTTATGCTGCTGTAAATTTTGCTATAGTTTATTACATTGTGTGAGCTGATGGTGTGTTTTTTGGGGAGGGGGTTCCCCTTTTCATCACTGTGGTACAACCATGGAGTTGGTGTATATAATTTTGGTAGGTGCAGGGGACTTGTCTCCAAGATTTTTTTGTCTTTTTTTGTATGTCATTTATAATGAAAGGTGAACTGAAAAATTGATCTTTGAAATCCCTTGGGTAAATAGATTGCCACCATAACAGATCATTTGCGAGAGAGTCCTCCTCATTTAAATGCTTACTACTATCATGGTGTCCTCCTGTGTCTGCACAACCCCTTCACCTGACAGCTGCTGTTGGTGGCCTCAGTATGTCAGGCAAATTTATATTTGTCTATATTTGCATGTTCTTATTGTTTGTTGTTGTTTCGTGTCTTAACTTGATTGTACCTGCTCAGCTGATGATGGCAAACTGGCAAGTGCAAGGGCCCAGCACTCTCTCCTTGTTTGGTGAGTCGTGTTACTGGCAGTGCCAGAAGGAAACTGCTTAGCTGCTTATAAAAGATCTAAAGACAAAAAAATAGCCAACCTGGGAATGACCGCAGAGAAATACTTGCAGTCTACTGAATGAGGAGGGTGCTGTTACAGATCAGCTAATATGGACAGGATATACTTGTTTGCTTTGCCTAGCCTACAGTTCTCTTGTTAGTGTATTATTGAATCCGTTCCATTGTGTATTTTGAGCACATCTGGTCAATAGGATGATTTGGGAGCATTGTTAATTTTCCAAAATTAGTATAATTATAAAATTTATTCAAGTGTTTATGCAGATTTTAGCAAATACTTTAACATCAGTCCTGCCACATTCTGCCATCTAATCAGCAGCCTCTTATTTGATGTACCTTCTTATCTCATCTGTTCAAGCTTATTATTCTCTCTAATTCTCTTTCCTGTAGAAGACTTATTAGTTCATCAGCCTGAATAACTGAGTATAGGTTAACTTTGGGACTATTGCTATGGAGAGATCTGGTACAAAAACATACTGTTTACATTATATTGCATGTATATACTGTTTAGAAAACTGAAGTACATTTCAGATTTTATTTTATGCATGTTATTTTCTTTCATTGTCTTGAAATATGTTGTTTGTATTATTTAGAATTTTCACTTTGTATATAATCCTAAGCATAATATTTGTGTGACACTATTATTACACAGGTAAATGGCAGTGGAGAAACCCTGAGACAGTTAGAGCTGAAACTGGCTTCCTTACAATCAGCACAGGACTCCGCTAGCAGGACTGTTGCTGTGAAGGAACAAATTAGTAATGAACTTTTCCTCGAGTGTGAGAAACTGAAACAGATGCATAGTGAAAGGCAGCATCAGGTATGCATTTTATTGACTTGTAGTTGTATTGTACAGTATGCAATTATAGGAATTTGTTTTTACTATTAAGGCTATGACAAAAATTTAAAGGAGCTTAACCTTGTCAGATTTTGCTAGGCAGCCTGTGTGTGTATGTGTGTGTATATATACAGTGGAGACAATTTCTTCAAGTTAAGTACAGTTCATTTACAGTGAAAAAAATAAATGATGAAAACAAATATAAAAAAAAATAAATCCTGAAAGTCACAAAAGGTCACCCGATTATGAAAGTAACTGAAGTTTTCATCGTTTTTTATCACTGCTATTATCTTTATTGTTTTAATAAATTGCTTCTGTGGTGGAATGCCTGATTGGACTGTTTCTTCCGTTACTTTCTGATTGTGGAAATTTTAGTTCTGTGTTTCTTAGTCCACTTTTATGTCTCTCAGTGAAACAAATTATTCCTTGCAGTAGCTCTGTTCAAGCTGCCTTACAGTCCCCAAATACAGCCAGAGTAAGGCTGCTGTAAATCCAGAGTAGGGCTCCTGGTACTTCTGTTGTAAATGTATGGTTAGACTCCTGGTACTTCTGTTGTAAATCCAGAGTAAGGCTCCTGGTACTTCTGTTAAAAACCCATGGTTAGGCTCCTGGTACTTCTGTTGTAAACCTGTGGTTAGGCTACTGGTGCTTCTGATGTAAATCCAGAATAAGGTTCCTGGTACTTCTGTTGTAAATCTATTGTTAGGCTCTTGGTACTTCTATTGTAAATCCAGAGTAAGGTTCCTGGTACTTCTGTTGTAAATCCATGGTTAGGCCCCTAGCACTCCTTGAATAGATACCCAGGATTTCCATTGGTATTTTCCACATCATCTTCTGATCAGGGACTACCAAGTGTGTCCATTCTTGGAATCAGAATCTCGTCCTGAGAGAGATCGACATCTCTGACATTGTAGTTTCCATTCCTTCTTCTTACAGCCCTGCAGAGGTGATTCACATTAGACTTTGTTATTCTGTTTTTGTTTTTTAACTGCCATAAAATACTGTCTGTCCAGTCCACCATTATGTTCCTCTATTGTAAATGGTGTATATATGGAGCATCAGAATAGCATTTGATTTTCCACTTAAGTAGAAGGCTTGGTGTTCCTAATATTGATCACTGCTTCAGTAGCCTTAGCTGTAATGAGTTATATCCTGCCCAGGATATAACAGCTGGCCAGCTTCCAAAATTTTAGGGCACCTTCTGTGCGCCCACACTGTTAGGCAGTTCAAGCTGACCTCACTAAAAGACAAATTTGGGCTCAAAGTCCTTCAGAGCTTTACTGCTGCCAAAGAGTATACTCCTTTGAATGTTTCAAGGATTGAAGGCCAGTTTATGCTTTCCTTTCCTAGGCAGATAAGTTTCCCTTGGGAAAAACTTCCATTATTTTTTTTAATTTTGTTGATGTTCTTCAGGAAAGTTATTTTAAAGCTTGGAGTGTTGTGATTTAATGGCGTCTCTGGTCACTCACATACTTTTAAATGGAGTACCCATTTTTCTGTAAGTTTAAAAGTGGTGTAAAGTAATGAAAACATTTTTTCCCGGGGAGACGTTATGTTTGTTCTACTTTTGTGGGGCTAGCATAGTGTTTTAATGTGCTTTTTACTGTGTTTTTCTGTTAAAAAAAGTAACTTGTGTGAACCTATAGTGTTTACTGGCAATTGCTGCTTGTCTCCTGCAGGAAAGAGACACCATTTTCATCTTGACCATGGAATAGGCTACTGGTCTCACAGTCAGTCCTTCTTCCGGTCACAAATAGAAAAAAAAAAGTATGCAGCCTTTGCTAACACAGTAGGCTAGCAGTTTGCCTCAGCTGCAAGTAGGTGACTCTACTGTGGCCATTTGTTGTCTTTTTTTTTTTTTTTTTTACTCCAGATCCCTCTGGTATAGCACCCTCAGTAGGCAAGGGAGAGCCACAGTTGTTGGTCCTCGAAGATGGAACATGGACCCTTTCCCTGTTGTGCCAGAATACTGTACCCATCTCTGGGGAAGCTGCTGCTGCCTGCTACATGCTGTAACAGGATTGACACAATTTTTCTGTAAAAAAAGAGATGTGAAAAATAAGCATGTATGTACTCATCCCAAATTTTATTTGGATAGGGGTAGTTTACTGGGTCTGGGATAGAGTTTAATTCAGGCTATTGATCCCTCTTATAAAGTATTTTCAATTAAAAAAACAAAGACGGATTCCTTTTTTCCTGAAGAAATTCAAGATTCTATATCTGAACAGGAAGATGCATGGACATATGCAGGGTTTTCCCTCAGATTTCTGATTCAGACTCAGAGGAGAGCTCAGTGTCTGGGTCTCATTGTGGGGGTTTCTGTTTCTCTGAGACTACTGCTTAAATGTGCCTGTGTTTTCAGTGGGAGAACACTGAGGTTTTTCAATCCTTCAGAAAATACTATGAATTGTTACAGAAGGGCTTTGCAACACCTGCACCCATTCCTCCTTTTCTGTCTGATTTAGAGGATGTGTGTTACTGCTTGCAATTTTTCTGATAGTCAGCCATGTGCCCCTAAAAAGGCAGATAGGATGTATAAAGTTCCTCAGTCTTTTAACATTTTTTTGAAGTGAAACTTCTTATGGAACGGTGTGAGAGCTTGGAGTGTAACGGAAAAGTGAAATGGAAGTACGTAAATCAAACTCCGCCCTTAAGGGCAGAGTTTGACTTGCATACTTCTACTTCAGTTTTTCAGACACACACACACACGCACACACACACACACACACACACACACACACACACACACACACACACACACACATGCACGTGCACACACACACGCAAAATGAAGAGGTAGAGTGAGCGATCCCACACACACTGACAGTGAAGAATGAGAGTGAGTGAGCGATCCCTGGCAGTCACACACACACACACACCGAAGAGTGAGCGAGCAAGCGATGCCAAACACACACACACACACACACACACACACACACACACACACTGAGAATTAAGAATGGGAATGAGCGAGCGATCCCACACAAACACTGATAGTGAAGAGTGAGAGCGAATGAGCAAAGAGGGGCAGATGTACAAGATGGCACTGGCATCCTGAGGAGAATGAAAGGTGATAGAAGATGTTACAGGGCTGGAAAGAAAGTTATAGTGCAGTGAAGAAAAGTAAGAGATGAGGTTAAACAAGAATCGGTACATAATAAGAATTAGGAAAAAGGAGATTTATAACATTCATTAGCATGATACCTGCTTCTTTCTCTATACTTTGACAAGGTGGTGTTTATGGTAGGATTAAACCATGGAGATATTGTAAGGTAAAGGTAGGGAGGTGAAATGCTAAAAACAAAGGGTCAGTGAGTGAAAGGAAAATATTGTATGGTCAAGTGTTTGTGGTAGGAGGCCATTGATGTATGCAGCACATTAAAGGGGCTGGGCCACATATGGTTCCACTAGTGTGACATATTATACATAGTGGCTCTATCCAACAGACAGAATGTGGAGGGAAGGATCACAAATGTAGAAGGTGTGGAGCAGACTATTCTGGTATGTTGCAGATGTCTGGGCAATGCAGACTGACCTGGGAGAAAAGGTTGGATGACTGGGGTGAGAAATGGCAAAAGAAAATCAACACTAGTTGATAAATGCAATGGAGTTAGTTACAGGAGGTGGGTGACCTATGACACAAAAATTAAACTGACCCTAAGGTAGTAGGTTCAAGAGTCCTCTAAAAAAAAAAAAATGTTCATGGTTTCCACAGGCGGTAGAAGTTAAGCTTCTATAAGGAAGTACGAAGGAAAGCACCGGTCACATATTTTTTTTCCAAAACCTACCCAGCAGCTATAGCTTTAGCTACTGCTGCTGCTAAGCACTTAGTTAATACCAATCCTAATCTTTCTGATAAGGATGGATATGTTATTGATAGGTATGTGAAAAAGTATATACATGCACAACTTTGATTTTCAGAATTTTGAGTTATTGAGCGCATATGTTAAATTTTGCTGTGACAAATTATGAAAGTATGATGAATGTTTTATCTGTATGTTCTTTTTGTGAGGAAAACTCTTCTTTAAATAACTTAGTTTCTTCTATTGCACAGGTCATTACTCATTGCTTGCACTGTTTGTATGACTCTTGAAATTTCTTCCAGGGCTGTGGCTACTGGTACTGTTTTGAGGAGTTGTCCATAGTTGCATTCTCAGAGCCTCTCATATTATGTAACAATATGATTTTAAATTCTACCTTCAATAGAGATGTAGTGTTTGGCCCCTCTACTACAAAGGTGATTAAAAAGTGTGATGAAAGGGGCAAGCTGATCCAGGGAATCCCTAAGATTTTTCAACCCTCCTTTTCCATATTTTCCAAGGGATTTTCTTTTTCCTCATCTAGTTTTTGCAAAAAAAAAAAAAAAAAAAAATAGAGTAAACAGTCTGAATAAAATATAGTTAAATAAATGTTTAAGAAGAAATGGCAAAGGTGTTGCGAAAAGAAGCATCAAGCCTCCCAAAACCAAGTATTGTCCAACAAGTCTGAATGAGTATTCAAGAGACCTCATGAACCTGTCCTGTTATTGCTCCTTATTCTTCCAGAAAGTCAGAATCTGCACTTTTCTGTTTGACAACAGATGATTTCTGACAAATAGGTTCTGAAAATCATTCATCAAGATCACAGATGGCAGTGGGAGGAAATCCCCCCTTTCCAGAGGCTCATTCCTCATCCTCCAATTCAGACTCTCTTGTTTCACCAGTTCTTCATCACATTACGTCCCAAGGAGAGAAGGAATAAGTTCCTCCTTCCCAAGTAGGGAAGGTGTTTTATTCAAGAATGTTCCTAGTGCCAAAGAAAGAAATATCTTTGAGGCCTTTTCTGTATCTTTCTTTCCAGAAACTGTTTGTGATGGTGCACATATTCAAAATGATGTCACTTCATTGCTACCTGTTCTTCCTCTTTTAAGTTTCCTGCTAAAACTAGACATAAGTGATGCTTATCATCCCATCCCTGTTCATCCAGACTTCAGACATTTCTTACAGTTTTGTGTGTCTGGATCACATTATCAGTTCTCTGCCTTAAACTTTGGATTATCCACTGCACCAAGAGTGTTCACAAAGTGACTAGCTCTAGTCGTAGCTCATTGCAGGCTACAGGGTATCCACATTTTCCATATTTAGATAAATTGCCTATCTTTGCAGAGTCTCTCTCAGTGTTTCAGGAATCTCATTCTTGGGTGAGAGATGTCTTACATAAGCTGAAATTCCAAAAGAGCATTCAAAAGTTTTTCTGGATTCCTTCACACAATATTGTGTTCCTGGAATGTCAGCTAAGCACCTCAGTTAAAAAAAACTTTTCTTTCACATGAAAAATAGATCTTTATCTAGATCTAGCTGAGGTTTTCTGCTCATTGGTCACTGCAAAGTGATACCTCAGGATTTTGGGTCTCACGGCATCTATGATTTTCATGATACCCCTGGCAAGACTGCACATGAAAAGGATACAATGGTTTCTGAAATCTCTTTGGTCACAGCATTTACACCTTTTATCTTTTCAAATTCCAGTCCTGGGGTTTGTAAGAAGAGAAATATTTTGGTAGAGACAATAGATATCTTTAAATTCAGGTATTTCGTCTCCTTCCCTCCTCCAAAGCAGTCAGTCAGTACAGATGATTTAAACTTTGCTTGAGGTGTAGTTTCACTAGGGATAAAAGTATAGGGGGTGTGGGACACCAAGAACTAGCACAGGCACATAAATATCAATGAGATGCTTTCCCGGATCAAGGCACTTAACTCTCTGAACCATCTTTGGTCCCCAGGACCTCTTCAAGTGGTTACAGAGACTTCCACAGTCATATGGTACATCAACAAGCAGGGGGTAACCCTTGCAGACTAGCTGTGGCAGCTTGGGATATAGCTTCTCAACACAATCTCACTCTACAGACATCCTACACTCTGTCAGAGCAAAACTGTGTGGAAGACAAAGTGAGCAGAACCAGGGCAGAAACTAGGTCAGGGGGTCTTCCAAGATTTGATCCATCTCTGGGGAGTTCCTCAGGTAAACCTGTTTGCCTCTCTGAACAATCAACTGTCAAGATTCTATTGCAGGACTCCTTGGAAGAAGGCCTGCAAGACAGATGCCTTTTCTTTTCATTGGTTAGGAATGTTCCTGTAGACTTTTCCACCTCTCCACTAATATTCAGGGTACGTCTGAAACTTCAGAAGGAATCCCCCGAGATCATTGCGATGACTCCCTTCTAGCCCAGGCAACTGTGGTTCTCTCTTCTTTTGGAAGAGTCCAGGGGCAATTATCACAAGCTTCCTCAGACTGAATCTACTCACACAAGGACAGTGGTGATGTTCTTCATTCCACATTGCTGCAGTCCTAACAATTGGGTAGTCCGCTGTCCAGTCGGCCTGAATACCAAAGTATATGGCTGACGTCGGTCAGGGCGCATTAGACTGACGTCAGTACGTCAGGGTACTAATGCGCATGACCGACGTCATATCCTCTGTCTTTTTTGCCGCATGGTCCGACGCAGAAGCAATTTTGCGAGTGCAGGTTGGCGTTCTGAAAGTTTCTGAAGTCAGAGTTTCAGACCGAATCAAAGTTGGCTAAGTACCCCGTTGGGGAATATTTTGGATTTTTCTTGCCTCAGTATTTAACCGGATGTCAGAAAAAGTGAATAACTGTATTTCTTGTGGGAAACAGATACCTCATAGGGATTACCATACTTTGTGTATACCTTGTTTAGGGCCTGAGCACGACGTTGTTGGATGCCGCTCTTGTGCTAGATTTAACAAACGCACTATTAAGAGAAGGTTAGACTGTGCCAGGTTAGTTTTTGGGAAGCGTTGTAATTATAAAATGCCGTCGGATGCTCCGACGCCCGCTTCGGCCAAAAAGCGCAAGGACAAAGCAGCAAAGCCTAGAGTTGAAGAACCGACAGTCCCGGACGTCGGTTCTCTAGAAGGCTCAGTGGAGCCGGAGGTTCTGCCAGGAGTTTCTTTGGAGTCTCAGGGAGAGACTTTACTGTTACAAGATGTGTCCTCTCAGGAAGTAGGCCAGGCTGAGGGGGCTTCTCAGGTGGCTGTTCTTCCCTCTCTTCCTAAGGTGGTTAGGGCCTCCCCTTCTGTTTCCAAGGCTT